>NW_017681840.1:0-10834 GCF_001879085.1 Nicotiana attenuata | reverse complement strand
ATCATCTAACGGAGCTAACGGAACCATCGGATTTCCATTCCGAGGCTGTCTTCACACAGTTCTGACTACGGACCACTTTTCAACACTTAAGCTCTCATTTAGGGACTAAGTGCCCCGATGCTCAACACCGAACGTCCCAGCAAACCAAAATAGCAGAAATGAACTTAGAGGAAGCAGTTAATAGGGGATCGGGGCGTGAATTCTAAAAACGACCGGTCGGGTCGTTACATCCTCCCACACTTAAACATTCGTTCGTCCTCAAACGAGCATAGAGAACACACCTGAAGTCTTCAAGTCACTGAGTGCGCACTTCCAACATATATCCGGGGGTGATCCCACGTCACCCCAATCCACTTAAGCCTGACGACACCATCTCAACTAAAATTTAACCTTTCTAGCAATACCAATAGGCCTTCAAGCTAGAATTCTCACCTTCCATCTGTTTCCAAAAGACCCGATCCTAAATCCATGTCCGGCATCAGTCTCAACCAGCTATTTCAATAAGGGCCAACACACACAAGGTACAACCACACAACATGACACATCACCCATAGGCCCACAATATCATTTCTGATACCAATACTTGCCTGAGATCAAATCCGTACCGGCCATAAGCCTCATACTCAACAAGAACTCTTTTCAAACCTCCACAACACTGGTGATGATACAATAACCACGAAAACCGCATAACAAAACACCCGAATAACCAAATCTCAGCCAACACCAACGGGTACACACCCCACAAGCTAAAACTCAAGAAGCATAGAACAAAATGAACAAATATGGGAAGGGAAAACACACAAGGGGACTATCAAACAAGTCGAACTAGCACAAATTCTTCTAAAACACAAATCTACAAAACATCTAACAAGAAAGAATGGAAGCATATAAAAGACTCACAATGATCTTATACTGATATAACTTCTCACCGCAGTACACCACCCGGTCTCAACATATCAAATCACCTGAAATCACGAGGGTCCCGCCCTCATTACCGAATCACAAGTAGGTCACACATCAACCCATCTAGAGACTCTCACTAGATCAATTTCGTCTACAATTACAACACATGCTGGCTCCCACACCGGTGGAGCATAGAAATCATAGCTCGTAACCAAGAATACTCAGAGATCACATCAAACCTACCGAAACAGACAACATGAATTTACTACTATCCTCATAACTCTCGACAACAGCTAGGAACGGATGATAGACACGGCTATCACTCATAGAACCTCCCAACAGAATAATCACGTAGACAGAGTACAATCATGAAACGCACTCATAAATGGAACAACAAATAAGGGAACTCACCCCGATAAGCAGAACTGTGGTGAACTACAGATAGTGCCCCTCTATAACAAACCGAATCCGTACCTGAATGACATTCAACTAGCGCACTGGCCTCAAGCCTACTATATGAAACACATCAACGAGCTGGGCCTCCCCCTCTTGGGCATCCTCTACCTGCCTAAATACCTCGTGGGACACACCGGTCCGAAGTCTGGGACAATCTCTCATCATGTGGCTAGTATCTCCACACTCAAAGCACCCTCTTTGTTGACGAGGCGGTGGGAACTGTGCGATGCGGGTACTCCGAGACCTATGAGCACCTGATTCACCATGCAAAGCCTGAAGCGCGAACTGAACTAGCTGACCCGCAAAACCTCTACCATGACGCACCTTGCCTCCAAAATAAGGACCGGTATACCTCCCCGATCTACGAGGCCTCCTCGCCTCCTCAAGCTCTCTCTCCTGATCTCGGCTACTCTCTCTCTCATGACCCTGCCTGCCCTCTCTCTCTCTAGCATGCATACCCTCTATCCTCCTAGCAATATTCACCACCTGCTGATACGGAATATCCATCTCTAACTCACGGGCCATGCTGGACCTGATGCTAGGAATGAGCCCCTCAATGAATCGGCGAACCTTCTCGCGAACAGTAGAAACCAAGGCCGAGGCATGTCTAGCCAAACTGGTGTAACGGACAGCATACTCCAAGACGGTCATAGCACCATGGCACAAATGCTCAAACTCCGCGCGCCATGCATCCCTGAGGCTCTGAGGAACAAACTCTCTCAGAAATATATCTGAAAACTGGGTCCAAGTCAGTGAAGCTGCCTCGTCTGGGCTGTCTAACACATAGGTGCACCACCAATCGTAGGCGGCTCCTCGAAGCTGGAAAGTAGTGAAAGAAACCCCGCTCGATCCATAGATACCCATAGTACGGAGAATACGGTAACACTCATCAAGAAACCCCAAGTATCGTCTGATGCTAATCCACTGAACACCAGAGGATCATACTTCTTGAACCTCTCTAGTCTCATCTGCTCCCGCTCGGAAGCTGCTGCCATGCCCTCGGGCTGAACTGGTGCCGCAGGCGGCGCAGGAATAATCTCTGGGACCTGCTCAACATGCGCTCGCTGCTCAGGAGTGCGGGCGGCGGGAGTCTGTGCTCCTCCCCCGGCCTGGGATGTGGCGGCAGCAAGGGGAAGCAATCCTGGCTGAGCCAAAGCGGTGAACATACTCATGAACTGTGCCAAAGTCTCCTGAAGGGCTGGAGTAGTAGTAGCACTAGGTGTGTTAGGTGCCTGGGCTCCGGCTGGATCTGCTGGTGGTACCTCAGCGATAGTTCGCGCAGGTGCTCTCGCTGCACCACGTGCGCGTCCTCGAACTCTACCCTGGCCCCGACCTCCGATAGCTGCAGCAGGGGGCGCGGGTGCCTGATCACCTCGGGTAGTACGTGTCCTCACCATCTGTGAGAGAGTAGAAGACAGAGGTTTAGGATTGTAGATGTCAAAAATCTCGCACGACAGGGAAATCAAATGAAGTGGAATTTTTCCTAGCGGTTACATAGCCTCTCGCAGATAAGTACAGACGTCTCCGTACCGATCCACGAGACTCTAATAAACCGGCTTGTGATCTGTGACTCCTATGAACCTAGAGCTCTGATACCAACTTGTCACGACCCTAGTTCACCAACCGTGAACATGTCATGACGGCACCTGGTCCCCATGAACAGGTAAGCCTAACATTTGCGAAAATATAATAATTGCGGAAAAATAGAGAAAATCAAATCAAATATCTAAAGGAAACTGTACTGAATGCCGCATGGCAAGTACAACTCAATATCACAAGTCTAAAACAATTCCCAAAACCCGGAAACTCACAAATCACAAGCTAAGGGATACATAAGAGGCTCTGACTCAAGAATATCTATACAAAGGAGAAATGCTGAAAGAGCTATACTTATTACAGAAAACTGGAAAGGGACTCCTCGGTCTGCGGACGTAGCAGATATACCTCGAAGTCTCTATCGATACGCCTCCTTCCAAGGCTGACAGAACTGAGTGGGAAAAATGTGCAGAAGAGTAGCATGAGCACACCACGGCGGTGCCCAGTAAGTATCAAGACTAACCTCGGTGGAGTAGTGACGAGGAACAGTCAAGGCACCTACTGGTCAATAAACAGTATAATCATAGGAACAATGGAAATGACATATAAATATGTAAAGACTGCATGAATGACCAAGAATGCTACAATTCACAATAAGGGAAAAATACAACAAGTAACAACGAGAATATAATAAATGAGGATAGGAAATGACGGCAGAATCACAATCCAAATCCTAAGGTCACAAAACAGCAATGGGAAAACAAGTCAATAACTCATATCCTACAATGATGTTCACAAAGGTCTTATCCAACTCTTTCCACAATTTCACCAAGTCTCGGACAAACCACAACTTGCGAAGACCCAGCATCTGAAATCTAACAATTGGCATCCTGTGCCCCATCAATCTCATGGTCATAACGACAACTAACTGGCTAACTAGGGCCACTCTCACAAATATAATGGATAAACGAGGGCGTACCTCCACCCTTAGCAAAATCAGGAGGAATTCACCTCTAATAGGGGTGTTCAGCTACGTGTATGCTTGTGCAAATGTTTCTAACAAAATTCTACCAGCTAGTAAACATGAAAAGGAGAACGGACCGCACGTATGATATTCCTCACAACTTCCAAGCGATAAAGCTCATACCAGTAAGCAACCCACAATCACATTATTAAAAAAATAGGAATGCCTCCACAGGCCGTCACAATTCTCTACAATCATCCCCTGACATAGCCCACCTTATTTCGCCACGTGTGCAAATAATAAGATAATAGGTACCGCCTTATTTCGCCACACGTGCATCACAATGTTCCCTCTTTATTCCGCCACATGCGCAACCTACATATAAGCATATAACATATCCTGCCTTATTACGCCGCATGTGCAAAACATCAATAACAACAACAGCACGGCAAAGACCTTGTGCAACCCTTCAAAATCAACCGCACAGCAGAAATCTCGTGCATCACAATATTCACAATCGCACGGCAGAAACCTCGTGCATCACAGTATCAACAACCGCACGGCAGAAACCTCATGCATCACAATATTCTCAACCGCACGGCAGAAACCTCGTGTGTCACAATCTCAAGTACAACACAACAAACGACAATATATACAGGAACAAAGCAAGAGAATCAACTCAGGTATTTCCATTCACCAAAAGACGGTACAACTAACTCACAAGGAATAACCGTAACAGAGAAATACTAAGCGCAATAAGAACAACTCAACAAGGGAGAAATGATATGAAACAACGATTCCATAAAACTAAGTTCAACAACAAAGAAGTTAACATGAATCAAATAATTACAATTAAGGAAATATCAACTGAATATATGATATCTAACTTCTTTCCAATTAAGACCAATTAATTACACGAGAGATAGAAATAATGCTTTCCAAATAAAGACAAGCAGTTAGGAATGATAATATGACTATAGAAGGGTAATGTCTACAGTGAAACAAGTAAAAGTCAATTAGGCAACAAGAATAAGCCAAAAAGGGGCAAATACCAAGTAAGACATGTAAAGGTGAAGCTAATAACAGGGAACTCAATCGTATCAAGAACAACTTTATATTCGGTGACTACAAGGATCTAAGAGCCTAAAAGGGGCAATTTTCCACAAATAAATCCTAGCACGCACTCGTCACCTCGCGTACAAGGAATACAATCAACAAAGAAGACTCAAATCCTAAGGGGAAGTCCCCCACATAAGGTTAGACAAGCCACTTACCTCGAACCGGCTCAATATCAATAGAAACCATGCCTTTGCCACGAGTATCCGACTCCAAATGGCCCAAATCTATTCAATTCAATTACATATCGTAAAAAATATTGCAAACAACTGATTCCACTATAAAAATTAAAGCTAGGGCGCGAAAATAGGTAAAATGACCAAAATGCCCCTCCAGCCAACGTCTCGGAATCGAATAATTTTCACATATTTAGAACCCTCGTACTCTCACGAGTCTAACCATATAAAAATCTCCCAAATCGGAGGTCCAATGCCCCCTCAAAACCCAATAGTTTGGTGTATGAAGTTTTACCCCAAATTAACCAACTTTTGATCCTAAATTCGAATTCCAATGATGTATTTAGCTATATAATGATGAAATATAATGAAAAGGGATCAAGGAAACGTTACCCAATGATTTTCTCTTCAAAACCCACTCAAAATCGCCTTCTCCCGAGCTCTCAATCGATTTTCAAACTTATGAAATTAAACCCTCGAAATTGATATTTCTGAACAGTCATTTCCGCTTCTGCGGACAAGGGACCGCTTCTGCGGTCCCGCTTATGCGGAAAACCAACCGCTTTTGCAGCTTTCATTAAAGGGGGCAGGGCCGCATCTGCGATAACTGGGCCGCTTCTGCGGCTCCGCCTCTGCGATGCCTAAGCCGCTTCTACGGCTCCGCTTTTGCGGAAATGGCACCGCTTCTGCGGCTTCTGAGGGAAAAGGGGACAAGCCGCTTCTGCCGCCAAATAGCCACTTCTACGGCACCGCATCTGCGGTTCCCAAGCCGCAGATGCGAAAATACCAGAAGAGGGACATTCAGCTGCTGCATTAACTTCAAATTCCTCTGTTAACCACCCGAAATCATCCCGAGGCCCCCGGGACCCCAACCAAAAGTACCAATAGCACCTAATACCTCATTCAAACTTTTACCAATCNTCAGGCCAACATCTCGGAATCGGATAAACTTTACATTTTCAGAACCCTCGTCCTTTCACGAGTCTAACCATATAAAAATCTTCCAAATCGGAGGTCAAACACCCCCTCAAAACTCAATAATTTGGTCTATGAAGTTCTACCCATTTTTCATTAAAAATCTGAAATTAAAAGAGGAAATTAAGAGGAGATTCATGGAAATTGGTCTAAATCGAGTGAGAATCACTTACCCAAATCGCCCAGGTGAAAATCCCTTCAAAAATCGCCAAGAACCGAGCTCTAGAAGTCAAAATGGGATAAAAATGGTGAACCCTCGAAATTGGAATTTAATCTGTCTGCCCAGAAAATTGGTCATCGCGAACGCGGAAGAAGCATCGCGTTCGCGAAGAAGGATAAGTGAAGGTGTTCAGTTACTCATCGTGAACGCGACAACGCGTCCGCGAACGCGAAGAAGAAGAATTTTAAGGCCCAAAGACTGCCCTTCGCGAACGCGTGAATCTGTACGCGAACGCGAAGGGTGAGACAGCATAACTACGCGAACGCGGGATGGTAGACGCGAACGCGGTGAAGAGAGAGGCAGAGCTTCGCGAACGCGAGGCTCTAAACGCGAACGCGAAGAAGGATTTTTCAGGTAGACAAGACAAGCCTTCGCGGACGCGAAGGCATCTCGCGAACGCGATGAAGGCATACCAGAAGCAGCAACAGCAGTTCAAAAGCAAGGGGAAATGACCCGTAGCCCATCCGAAACACACCCGAGGCCCCCGGGACCTCAACCAAACCTACGGACATGTCCTATAACACCATTCAAACTTGTACCAATCCTTAAACCACCTAAAACGACGCCGGAAACTCGAATTAAACAAGGATTTGAGCCTAAGAACTTCAAATTTCATCAAAACACGCTTTCGATTAAAAACCTAACCAAAACACGTCCGAATGACCTGAAATTTTGTACACACGTCCCAAATGGCATGACAGAGCTACTGCTACTTCCGGAATTCCATTCCGGCCCTCGGATCAAAAACTCACTATCGGACCGGAAACTTCAAAAAATTCAAACTTCGGCATTTCAAGCCTAAATTAGCTAGGAACCTCCAAAATACATACCGAACATGCACCCAACCCCGAAATCACCTAACGGAGCTAACGGAACCATCGGATTTCCCTTCCGAGGCTGTCTTCACATAGTTCTGACTATGGACCACTTTTCAACACTTAAGCTCTCATTTAGGGACTAAGTGCCCCGAAACTCAACACCGAACGTCCCAGCAAACCAAAATAGCAGAAATGAACTTAGAGGAAGCAGTTAATAGGGGATCGGGGCGTGAATTCTAAAAATGACCGGTCGGGTCGTTACATCTCAAAAGGCAGAAAAGTAGCCTTATGCAATGCAGGAAAATACAGATGGAGGTAGAGCTTAACCTCGGAAGGCAAAATAGTAGCCTTATGCAATGCAGGAGTGCAGATGGAGGTCAAGCTTAACCTCGAAAGGCAGAATAGTAGCCTTATGCAATGCAGGAGTGCAGATGGAGGTAAAGCTTAACCTCAGAAGGCAGAATAGTAGCCTTATGCAATACAGAAAAATGCAGATGGAGGTAGAGCTTAACCTCGGAAGGCAGAAAGGTAGCCTTATGCAAAATGCAGATAAAGGTGAGTAGTAACGAAAACTCTTAGCTGATAGATGATAGCTGATAGTTGATTGCGTCGTTGTGGCTGCTGGGGATGTCATGTGCTGACAACACTTGTAAGTGAGCGATGATTCTGAGAGTTGTACTCCTGCAAAAAATGTAACCGTATCTGATGGTTCTATGTTTTGGGGTGCCTGCATTCAAAGAAAGATCGTGAGTTTTGTAAAGGGGGAAGGTTAGTTCGTCTTCCCATAGACCTCGCTCGTCCTAATCGGCTCTTGTTTTCATTGGGGGGTAGCGTCGCTAAACAAAGCAATTTGATTGTAGCCATGCATAATTTTCAAAAATATGATGTAAACAAATAAATAATAATAAAACGATTTTCTTTTAGATGAACCGACGACTACGACGCGGTTCAAGATATTGCGACCTCTCTTGCTCCGGAATTTTGAGGGTCCTCCTCAAAATTCTGCCCTAGTTTACTGGGTTGGTGCGTCTGACGACTGTGCGTTGGTGAATGGCTGAAGATCAACTTCGAAATTTTAAGGGTCCTCCTCAAAATTCTGCCCCAGTTTCCAATGGTGGGGGAAATGAAAATTTTATTGAATTGTGACCGAACCCATAGGGCTGCCTACGTATCCCCTCTTAAACGGGAATCAGGTCAGGCGTAGTTCAAATTACATCATACAAAAATCATAATGATTACACATAATAGTGTTTGACTGCATCTGAATTAATTGGCTTTGGCCAGACTTCTCCATCCATCTCTGCGAGTATGAGGGCCCCTCCTGTTAAAACCCGATGAACCATGTACGGGCCTTGCCAGTTAGGAGAGAACTTTCCTTTGGCTTCATCCTGATGCGGAAAAATTTTCTTCAGTACTAGCTGTCCTAGCGTGAACTGTCTCGGTCTGACCCTTTTGTTGAAGGCTCTGGACATCCTGTTCTGATACAATTGACCATGACAAACTGCGTTCAGTCTTTTCCCGTCTATGAGGGCTAACTGCTCATAGCGACTTTTTACCCATTCTGCATCTTCAAGTTTCGCTTCTTGTATAATCCTCAGGGAGGGAATCTCTACTTCGGCTGGGATGGCTGCCTCGGTACCATAAACCAGCATATAAGGAGTTGCCCCGGTTGATGTGCGGACTGTGGTATGGTATCCCAACAGAGCAAATGATAGCTTTTCGTGCCACTGCTTGTGTTTTTCTATCATTTTTCCTTAGTATTTTCTTGATGTTCTTATTGGCTGCTTCTACAGCTCCATTCATCTGAGGTCTGTAGGCTGTGGAATTCTTTTGCTTAATCTTGAACGTCTCACACATTGCCCTCATCAGATCACTGTTGAGATTTGGACCATTATTAGTGATGATTGACTCTGGGACGCCGAACCGGCAAATGATACGGTCGCGGACAAAGTCTGCCACAACCTTCTTGGTTACTGCCTTATACGATGCTGCTTCAACCCATTTGGTGAAATAATCAATCGCCACTAGAATGAACCTGTGCCCGTTTGATACGGCGGACTCTGTAGGACCGATGACATCCATTCCCCAAGCGACGAACGGCCATGGTGAGCTTGTTGCATTGAGCTCGTTAGGAGGCACCTTTATCATGTCTGCATGAATCTGGCAGCGATGGCATCTCCGAACATACTGGATGCAGTCCGTTTCCATATTCATCCAGAAATAACCGTCCCGGAGTATTTTCATGGCTAAGACAAAACTATTCATATGCGGACCACAGGTCCCTGCATGAACTTCTTCCAACAACCTGGATGCTTCCTTTGCTTCGACACATCTTAGTAATCCCAAATCGGGAGTCCTCCTATACAGGATTCCTCCGCTGTGAAAGAAGTGATTGGATAGCCTCCGCAGTGTGCGCTTTTGAGTAGTGTTCGCGAGTTCTGGATACTCTCCTGTTGACAGATACTTCTTAATGTCATGAAACCATGGTTTTCCATCTGCTTCTTCCTCGACACGAGCACAGTAAGTGGGTTGATCCTGGATTTTTACCGGGATAGGATCAATGAAGTTCTTATCTGGATGCTGAATCATGGATAATAGAGTGGCCAATGCATCGGCGAACTCATTCTGGACTCTGGGGACATGCCGGAATTCTGTCTTCGTAAACCTCTTCCTCAACTCCTGTACGTGATGTAAGTATGGCAGTATCTTGGAGTTCTTGGTTTCCCACTCTTCTCGAACCTAATGTATGAGCAAGTCGGAATCCCCGATCACTAGTAACTCCTGAACGTTCATATCAATGGCCAGCTTGAGCCCCAAAATGCAGGCTTCGTACTCGGCCATGTTGTTGGTGCATGGGAACCTGAGTTTGGCGGACACCGGATAATGCTGACCTGTTTCTAATACTAGAACTGCTCCTATGCCAACTCCTTTAAAGTTTGCTGCTCCGTCGAAGAACATTCTCCAGCCATCATAGGATTCTGCAACGTCTTCTCCTATGAAAGAGACCTCCTCGTCAGGAAAATACGTATTTAGAGGCTCGTATTCTCCACCCACGGGGTTTTCGGCAAGATGATCGGCCAGTGCTTGCCCTTTGATCGCTTTCTGGGTCATGTAGACGATATCGAATTCACTCAGCAGGATTTGCAATTTGGCTAGCTTGCCCATGGGCATGGGCTTCTGAAAGATGTACTTTAGCGGATCCATCCTTGATATGAGATAAGTGGTATAGGCACATAAATAATGCCTCAACTTCTGAGCTTCCCAAGTCAGAGCACAACACGTGCGCTCTAGTAGGGAATACCGGGCCTTATACGGGGTGAACTTCTTGCTGAGATAGTAGATGGCTTGCTCCTTTCCTCCTGTTTCGTCATATTTTCCCAAAACACAGCCGAATGCCCCATCACGTACTACAAGGTAGAGCAATAGCGGTCTACCCGGTTCGGGCGGAACCAGGACTGGCAGCGTCGACAGGTATTCCTTGATTCTGTCGAGGGCCATTTGACAATCATTAGTCCATTTAGTGGCGGCGTCCTTTTTCAACATCTTAATGATTGGTTCACAAATGGCAGTGGACTGGGCTATGAACCGACTGATGTAGTTGAGCCTCCCCAAGAAACTCATAACCTCTTTCTTGTTCTTTGGCGGTGGCAATTCTTGGATGGCCTTGACC
>NW_017681839.1:6832-10835 GCF_001879085.1 Nicotiana attenuata | reverse complement strand
TTTGGTATTTTTCTTTTATTTTTAAAGATTTTTAAATCAATTTATTGTCTATTTTAATACTACAAAATTCAATAATTATTCCCAAACTAGCATTTTTTGGTGAATAATTTATTTCATTCTCATATTTACACTAAGATATAATTGGGGTAATTTTTGCATATTTTTTATACATTTGCTTGGTATTTTTAAAACTAAATTGCGTATAATTGCAATTATAGCCTATTTTACAATTAACAACATTTTATAATTATAAAATCACTTTTAGTATTTTTACATTAATATTTATAGGTTATTAATTGGTCCAGCACCTTTAATTTATTTTCAAATCATTTTTTACTATTTTATAAAAAATAATAAAAGGGGAAATTGGCTATTTAACAAACAGCCCTTATTATTTCAATTCTAGCCAAATTGGCCACACCCCCCTATCAGATTCTAAATGGCCCAATACCCCATTTAAACCAACCCAGCCCAATCCCTAAAAAATAACCCGGTCCAATCTTTCTTTAATCTGAGCCGTTGATCAAATGAGATCAACGGCCTAGATTTAATTCCCTTAATTAAATTCAATTACCCCCTCCCCCCAGACCCTTCATTTTCACGAGACTGTCTCCCTCTCTCTATCACGTCTCTTCCTCTCCCTTCTCTCTAGAACCTTCTGGTTCTCTCTTCTCCGATGATCTCCACCGCCTCTCCAGCCACCTCCAATCTCACCCCCATTCGACCATCAACCGCCATGAAACCCTAGCTCACCGATTCCCTCTATTTTAAGACCCTAGAAACCCCCACCATGCGAATCAATCCCTAAAAGTTCCGCCTGGTTTGTTTTCGGCCATCTCCGACCACCTCCCTTCAACCCCAAGGCTCCGATGGGCCTCTCATCGTCCGGTTCAACACCTCTAGGACCTTCAAGGTTTATGGACCATGGTGATTTGAACCTGGAGTTCCTGGTTCTGCTATTTGTGAGTTCTCCGGTGTGATTTCAGGCGAAATCACACCCTATATGTCACGATCTATGAAGTTTCGGCAGGTTCTCTCCACTTCTATTAGGATTTCCCCTTTTTGAAACCCTAACTCTCTCCTGAATCTCTCAAAAACAGTGTTATTTCATGCTATTTTCATGTTTTCCTCTATGTTCTGCTTATTCTCGAGTTTATTCTGAAAAAAATCCTCTACTTTGAACCATTTTTTTTACTTTCTTTGAAAATTAGGGTTTCTTGGATGCTCCAATTGATTTTCTTTATGATTAAACCTTTTCTTTGTTTACTCTGACCGATTTTTATGCTCTTACTGTTTTCTAGTTTGACTCTACTAAAAAACCCTAATTTCTAGAAAAAGGTTCCTTCGTTTGATTATGTGTGTTAGCATGCTTCGATTATATGTGTTAGCCTAATTTCTTTTGCCTTGTCTCTATGTGTTAGCATGTTTCTTCGTTCGATTGTGCGTATTAGCCTGATTTTCCTCGCTTTGGTTATGTCTGCTAGTCTATTGGCCTGATTCTTGTTAATGTTTCATGCTTCGAATATGTCCTGCTGAATCTTAACTTGTTTTCACTATCTCTGAATGGTTGTGTTTGTTCATCTCTTGTTCCTTCCTGGATAATTTTGTTTGTTACTTTTGTTCATTCACCTCTATTTATATGTTGAGAATGCAGAATCATGACTTCACATGATTGATTCTGATTTTCCTTGATTGATTGGTATATTTAAAATTTTCTTTTAAACCCTAGCATTCTACTCGCCCGTTTGAATCAATTGATTTTTTGTTACCTTATTTGTTATAGTACTCTGTTCTTTTAAGCCTTTCCTTAATTGTAATTTTCCTGAATTTGGTCTTAATTGGTTACTATATGCGTACTGAATCTTGATTCCTTCCTTATTTAATCTTACACTGATTTTTTCTACTTGCCTTATATGGTGCTGAATCTTTTCGTTTGATTTTGATTCCCTCAATTAATGGGAGTACTTCCTTGATTCTTCAATCAATTGATTCCGAGTTCTTAAATTGACATATTTCTGTGATTTTTACCTTATTTTACCACCTACTTTCAACTATAAATACACGACAAGTCTTCCTAACTTACACACACTGAATACTTTAAAAATCTGCATTCTCTCTTGCTCTTTGTTCTATTGTTATTCTCTGCTCCTGCTTATTGTTAGCCGGCTGAAAGCCAAGGCTAAGATAGTGTTACTACCTCGTCTTTGCATCCTGCTTTTGCTCTTTTACTGGTATGTCCTAATTAATTTTCAAGTCTCACACCAATGTGTTTATTTTTGCTTCAGTTCATTATCTTTGTGATTTTCTTCTACTTATGCTTCTCTTGTTCAATGTGTAATTGATTCTTTGCTTTAAATACTTCACCATGTCTTCTGATTTACATGCTAAGTCTGACTTTGTCTATTCCTTGCTATGCCTATGTCCTATTGTTATACATTAGCATGCCTAAATTTACCACTTCCCAGTTCCCCTGATCCTTGGCACTCTGTATGTCTTTCTTGGTTTGCATGTCATGATTGTTCCCCTGTTGTTGTCTAAGGCTTATGTTTAAGCCTGACCAATCCTTGGTCCCCTGAATCTTCTGATTCTGTGTAGTCATCTTTAATATTGTGATCTGTTTGCTCCCTTTCTCCCATGACCAATTTATGCAATCTTATGCTATTAAACTATTGTCCCTGCTGTTTTCTTTCAGAACAAACCCCCCCCCCTTTTTTTTTGAAAACTTCTCTTCCTGCACTTCACACTACTCTTAGAGAATAGGTTCTGCCCCCTTCATGTGAGCATTGCTTTGAGTACCTCTGAGTGCTCACTGAACTTTGACACACAAGGTTGGTATTCCACACTGCACATGTCCTGCATTTTCTTTTAAATGTCTAGGTGCTGGTATTGGCCAGGGACCCAATGGGGCCCTAGGGAGCTTTGCCGCACCTAGACCATGGCAAAGGCTGTGAACTCGAAGGGGTTTGAGGTTGGAAGACTGGGCCTGATTGAAGTCTCCCTATAGAGTAACTTCTTATTTTTGCTCCTATTTACTGTAATTCAGATGATACTGGTTTGTAATAATTTGTAAACAAACGATTGGGGTTGAATAGTGAATATGGGGAAGGGTTATGCGTGCTTAGTATAAATAATGGGTAGAAAACATGCTTGTAGGATTTTATTTACTTATCTGCGCAATAGATAACCTGTATAGGCCATGCATCTCATTCATTAGAGATCCTGCTTTAGGTTCTTTACTTTCAGCCTGTCATTACGCTCATCTTGTAACCACGATCAGTTAATAACCAGCAAATAACTAACAACAAGCTAAATAATTTGTCATTACTGCATTGGCATGTTAGAAACCATGATTTAGGTACTTCTGTGCATTAGATATCCTTCCCATTGGACTTCTCACTCGTTCGAGTTGCAGTAGTTAATTCACGTTTAGCTAATAACTTTGTTAAAATATAGCTAAGTGGTTTGAAACATTTTCTGCAAATGTCTTATCACGCGTACCTTTATAAATCAGAATCAAAATATGTGTGTTCATTCTCTAAATAACCAGACAATGTACAACGACGCCTAGGCAAACTTCAGGTCCGATAAGAACTGATCAATTGTGTTAGCCTAAAACCAACCAACTTCTTTAAGTTTCAACTCTGCCATTCCTATTCTTGTTTTGATTTTCTGAAGTTCACTCAGCTTTTTCTTAAACAAAACTCTGTTGAAAACGTTTGAAATGATGCACCTACTTACTTTTATTGAGCTTCTGATTTTATTTACTAGGTTACTCATCTCCGCCCAGAATCGTGCTATTATTGCTACTACTTCGTTTTCAAAACCAAGTTTTAACTGCTCCTATCTTTTGAGACCTTAATTGTGTTTAAGTCATGCTATTTATGTGTTTTGTTTGAGGTAGGTATATATGAGCCTTTATATGTCTACATGCTTCCCCCAACATGCAGTATATGTTTTGTATGTCGCCTTAGATTTTTATCCTTTGAAACCAATCAGCCTAATA
>NW_017681839.1:0-6306 GCF_001879085.1 Nicotiana attenuata | reverse complement strand
CATGACAGCATCGGGTTTCCAGGAGGTCATGGGTTGTATGCTGCGGTTCATGGATACTATGACTCGGGCTGGTTTATTTTCAGCGGATCCAACTACATCACAGGCTGGAGGGGGAGCACAGACCCCTACTGCTCAGGCTCCTGGACATGCAGCTGCAGTGTATCAGACTCCGGGTGCATTACCCATGGACGGGGCTCAGCTAGTCGCTGTAGTAGTTCCCGAGCACAGACCAGCTGCGGATGGAGATCCGCCGAAGTTATTAGACAGATGGACTAGGCTACACCCTCCTATCTTCAGAGGGGGGCGTCATGAGGATGCCCAGGGCTTCATTGATAGGTGCACGGACAAACTGCACAACATGAGGATATTGGAGTCGCATGGGGTTGACTTCACTACTTTCTAGCTGGAGGGCAGGGCCCGTAGATGGTGGCAGTCGTATGTTTTTGGCAGGCCAGCAGGTTCTCCTCCTATCACTTGGAGCGAGTTCACATAGTTATTTCTGGACAGGTATATCCCACCCTCCGAGAGGGAAGAGCTACGGTATCAGTTTGAGAAGCTTGAGCAGGGTCAAATGTCGGTGACCGACTATGAGGCGAGATTTTTTGAGTTATCCCGCCATGCTTTGATGCGGAGAGGGTGCGGAGGTTCGTTGCAGGGTTGCATTCTAGCATTAGGGCCAACATGGCTCGAGAGGTGGAGATGGGTACTCCTTATCAGCTAGTGGTGGAGATTGCTTAGAGGATCGAGGGCTACCGTCTGAGGGGTAGGGAGCAGATGCAGCAGGATAAGAGGGCTAGATTCTCCGGAGAGTTCAAAGGTGCCCCGGCTAGGGGTAGAGGTCAGTTTGGGAGGGGTCAGTCCAGCAGGCCCCCATATCTAGCACCACCACCTGCTCGGGGTGCTCCAGCGCGCCCCTATTTCAGCGACATTCCAGAGAGTTCTTATCGCCCGCCAGCTATTCAGGGTTCCTCCGGTGGGTATTCAGGTCCCTAGGGTTCTTCTGGTTCTTACTTCAGTGCTATGCCGTAGGGTTCATACTGTCCACCGGCTATTCAGGCTTCTTCTAGTGGGTCTACAGGCCATCAGGGTCAGCCATCGGGACAGCAGGCCACTGCACCGCGAGGTTGTTTTGAGTGCGGAGACCTTGGTCATATGAGGAGATACTGTCCCAGGCTTCGGGGCAAGGCAGTACAACAGGTTCAACAGCCTATGATTTCAGCACCAGTTGCCCAGCCGCCTGGGAGCGGGGGACAGAGTGGTAGAGGCCGTCCTAGAGGTGGAGGCCAGACAGGGAGAGGTCAGCCAGCTACTGCTCAGTCAAGTGGAGGCCAGCCAACCGGCGCTCCAGCCAGATTCTATGCTCTTCCGGCCAGACCAGATGCATTGGCCTCAGATGCCGTTATCACAGGTATCATTTCCATCTGTGGCAGAGATGCTTCGATATTATTTGATCCAGGGTCCACCTATTCATATGTATCATCTCTATTTGCTCGTTTTCTGGTTATTGCTCCTGAGCCTTTGGGCACTCTTGTTCATGTGTCCACTCATGTGGGCGATTATGTGGTTGTGGATCGATCTACCGGTCCTGTGTGGTCACATTCTGTGGTTTCGAGACTAGAGCAGACCTCATGTTGCTTGATATGATCGACTTTGAGGTCATCCTGGGCATGGATTGGTTATCTCCACACCATGCGGTCCTCGATTGCCATGCCAAGACTGTTACATTAGCGATGCCAGGGTTGCCAGGGTTGGAGTGGAAGGGTTCCACAGTTGATACATCTAGTCGGGTTATCTCTTTCCTGAAGGCTCGGCATATGGTCGAGAAAGGGTGTTTGGCTTATCTGGCTTATGTTCGGGACACCACCGCAGAGTCTCCGACGATTGATTCAGTTCCAGTAGTTCGGGAGTTCACCGATGTGTTTCCTTCTGATCTTCCTGGCATGCCACTGGACCGCGATATTGATTTCTGTATTGATTTGGCCCCAGTACCCAGCCTATATCTATTCCACCGTACCGTATGGCTCCGAAAAAATTGAAAGAGTTGAAGGAGCAGCTTGAGGAGTTGGCAAAGGGGTTTATTAGACCCAGTGTGTCACCTTGGAGTGCACCACTGTTGTTTGTGAAGAAGAAGGATGGCACCATGCGGATGTGCATTGACTACCGCCAGTTGAACAAGGCTACCATCAAGAATAAGTACTCGTTGTCGCACATTGATGATTTGTTTGACCAGTTGCAGGGCGCGAGGGTTTTCTCTAAGATTGACTTGAGATAAGGGTACCATCAGTTGAGGATTCGGGACTCAGATGTT
This sequence comes from Nicotiana attenuata, assembly GCF_001879085.1. Classification (NCBI taxonomy): domain Eukaryota; kingdom Viridiplantae; phylum Streptophyta; class Magnoliopsida; order Solanales; family Solanaceae; genus Nicotiana; species Nicotiana attenuata. The sequence continues at coordinate 3,998 of NW_017681839.1, read as the reverse complement.
CCGAAGACTGCTTTCCGTACTAGATATGGTCAATATGAGTTTTTGGTGATGTCCTTTGGCTTGACCAATGCCCCAGGCGGCGTTTATGGACTTGATGAACAGGGTATTCAGACCTTACATTGATTCCTTTGTTGTCGTCTTTGTTGACGACATCTTGATATACTCACGTAGCCTGGGAGAGCACGAGCAGCATTTGAGAGTAGTGATACAGACCTTGCGAGAGCAGAAGCTATATGCTAAGTTCTCCAAGTGTGAGTTTTGGCTAGAGTCGGTGGCATTCTTGGGGCATATTGTGTCTGGAGAGGGTATTAAGGTGGATCCCAAGAAGATTGAGGCAGTTTAGAGTTAGCCACGTCCTACTTCAGTGACCGAGATCAGGAGTTTCCTGGGGTTAGCAGGTTACTATCAGCGTATCGTGCAGGACTTTACATCTATTACGTCCCCCCTGACCAGATTGACTCAGAAGGGTGATCCCTTCCGTTGGTCCGATGATTGTGAGGCGAGCTTTCAGAAGCTCAAGACAGCTTTGACTAAGCACCAGTCCTTGTGTTGCCTTCCGGTTCAAGGATGTATACGGTATATTGCGATGCTTCACGCGTTGGCTTGGGTGTTGTATTGATGCAGGAGGGGCGAGTTATTGCATATGCCTCCCATCAGCTGAAGATTCATGAGAAGAATTATCCTTTGCACGATCTAGAGTTGGCGGCAATTGTTCATGCTCTTAAGATATGGAGGCATTATCTATATGGGGCGTCATGTGAGGTTTACACTGATCATCGGAGCTTACAGCATCTGTTCAAGCAGAGGGATCTCAATTTGAGGCAGCGTAGATGGATTGAGTTACTGAAGGATTATGACATCACCATTCATTACCATCCGGGCAAGGCAAAGTCGTGGATGCCTTAAGCAGGAAAGCAGAGAGTATGGGTAGCTTGGCATTCATTCCAGTGGAGGAGAGGCCACTACCTTTGGACATTCAGTCCTTGGCTAACAGACTTGTGAGGTTGGATATTTCAGATCCCAGCCGAGTTCTTGCGTGTGTTCTTGCCCAGTCTTCATTATTGGGGGAAGGCCCGACGGTTCGAGGATCCGCATTTGGCAGTTCTCAGAGAGACGGTGCTACAGGGTAGTGCCAAGGGGGTTTCGATTGGCGAGGATGGTGTCCTGCAACTCCAGGGTCGCCTATGTGTTCCTAATGTTGATGGCTTGAGGGAGAGGATTCTAGCGGAAGCACATAGTTCGCGGTATTCTATTCACCCAGGTGCTACGAAGATGTATTGTTACCTGAGACAGCATTATTGGTGGTGACGGATGAAGAAGGACATAGTGGAGTATGTGGCTAAGTGTTTGAATTGCCAGCAGGTTAAGTATGAGCACCAGAGGCCAGGTGGCCTACGTCAGCAGATGCCCATTCCTGAGTGGAAGTGGAAGCGCATCACTATGGACTTCGTAGTGGGATTGCCCCGGACCTTGCGGAAGTTTGATGAAGTGTGGGTCATTGTTGACAGGTTGACAAAGTCGGCACACTTTATTCAGATTCTGACTACTTACACTTCAGAGAGGTTGGCTCAGATTTACATTCGGGAAATAGTCCGGTTGCACGGTGTGCCTGTTTCCATCATATCAGATAGAGGCCCTCAGTTCACTTCCCATTTCTGGAGAGCCATTCAGAGTGAGTTGGGGACCCGCGTGGAGCTCAGTACAGCATTTCATCCTCAGACCGATGGACAGTCGGAGCAGAAAGTTCAGATTCTGGAGGACATGCTTAGAGCATGTGTGATTGACTTTGGAGGACAGTGGGATCAGTTCCTGCCTTTGGCCGTGTTTGCTTACAACAATAGTTATCAGTCCAGCATCGAGATGGCCCCATTTGAGGCTTTATACGGTTGGCGATGTCGTTCTCCCATCGGGTGGTTTGAGCCCGGAGAGGCTAAGTTGTATGGTACAGATCTGGTGAAGGATGCCTTGGAGAAGGTGAAGTTGATTCAGGAAAGACTTCGCACAGCACAGTCCAGGCAGAAGAGTTACGCGGATCAGAAGGCGCGTGATCTATCATTCATGGTCGGCGAGAAGGTTCTCTTGAAAGTCTCGCCGATGAAGGGTGTCATGAGATTCGGGAAGAAGGGCAAGTTGAGTCCAAGGTTTATTGGTCCATTTGAGGTGTTGAAGCGAGTTGGTGAGGTGGCATATGAGCTTGCTCTACCTCCAAGCTTAGCGGGAGTCCACCCAGTTTTTCATGTGTCTATGCTTCGGAGGTATCACGCCGACTGGTCTCATGTGTTAGATTTCAGCACTATTCAGCTAGACGAGAGGTTGAGCTACAAGGAGGAGCCAGTTGCCATTATTGATAGGCAGGAGCGCCAGTTCAGATCCAAGAGGGTTTCTGCAGTAAAGGTCCAGTGGAGGGTCCAACCAGTCGAGGAGGCGACCTGGGAGTCCGAGGAGGACATGCGGAGCAGATATCCACACTTATTCAGCACTTCAGGTATGAATCTAAGCCCGTTCGAGGGCGAACGTTTGTTTAAGAGGTGGAGGATGTAACGACCCGACTGGTCATTTCACTTTTTAGAACCTCGCTCCCCTAAATAAGACTTCCCGCGCTTGTCTTAACTAATTTACGACCTGCGAGGATCGTTGGTTCGAGATTTGGAGGAGTTTAGGTTGAAATAAGAACACTTGATTCTTTAAGATTATCTTAAAAGGCTAAGTTTGACTTTGGTCAACATTTTTAGTAAACGGACCCGGACTCGTGATTTGACGGTCCTGGAGGGTCCGTAGGAAAATATGGGACCTGGGCGTATGCCCGGAATCGAATTCCGAGGTCCCTAGCCCGAGTAATGAATTTTTGTTGAAAATTGTTAAACTCGAAACTCTAAGGATTTAACAAAATCGAATAATGCTTGATCATGTTGGTATTGGACCTATATGTTGGTTCCGCAGCCTGGTACAGGTCCAATATAACTCTTAAGACTTGCCCGCAAAATTTTGTGTCAATCCGAGTAGTTTAAGTACGTTTCGGCACGTTAGAAGTGAATTGAAGAACTTGAAGTTAATAAGTTTGATTCAATTGGTTTTAGGGGGGTGATTCTTAGATTTAGCGTTGTTTCGGGCGTTTCGAGGGTTCAAGCAAGTCCGTTATATGATTTCAAACTTGTCGGTATATTCGGGCGGGGCTCGGGGGGCCCCGAGCGTCAATCGAGCGAGGCTCAAGTAAAGTTGGAAATTTTGGGAAGGAGTTGAAGCTCCCAGCTATCTGTCATAACCGCACCTGCGGTTGGTCAACCGCAGGTGCTAGACCGCAGAAGCGGTCTTCCTCTCGCAGATGCGGCCAAGCCAGGCCAGGCCCAAAGCCGCAGAAGCGGCTGTCTTTCCGCAAAAGCGGAGCCGCAGAAGCGACTTGCATCTCGCAGATGCAGCCGAACGGCCCAGTTGAGTTTCCGCAGAAGCGGGCGACTTTCCGCAGATGCGGTGGGCGCAGGTGCGGCCCAGGACAGCAGATGCGGAAATCACTGAAGCAGTGAGCTCATTTAATACGGGCTCCAGGCCATTTTTGCCCACTTTTCACTCGTTTATTGGGCGATTTTGGAGCTCTTGAGAGAAGATTTTCACCTAGCATCTTGAGGTAAGTTCATACTCCTTATTTCTAAGTTTAATACTTGAGTTTTGGGTAGATTAACACACAAAGATTAGGAAAAATCAAGAGATTAGAGCAAGACCTAGGGTTTTGATAAAACTTAGATTTCACCACGAAATTTGTTATGGAATGAAGTAGAAATCACATATTATTAATCCCTAGGCTATAGAGAACAACTTTCTTCGAAAAATTTCGGAATCCGGGCACGTGGGCCCAGGGTCGGATTTTAGGAAACTTGTGTTTAAGGCCGGAAAATTACTTTAGTAATTAAAAAGGCGAACTCTTGTAGCTTGTATTGGACTAGTTCCTACCTCGTTTAATTAGTTTTGGATCGTTTCGGCTTCCAAATTTGAGGGTTTTGAGC
>NW_017681838.1:9798-10836 GCF_001879085.1 Nicotiana attenuata | reverse complement strand
GTGTGTGTTCACACTTTTTAGGCAATTACGTTGAACCCACAAAACGAAAGCTTTCACCATACCTACCAAATCATCTTCAATTATATCCCAACAAGATTGGTAAAATGCTCCTGTGTATCCATCAGGGCCCCCAGCTGAATCACCACTTAGTCCCATTACTGCTTTCTTCACTTCCTCTTTAGTTGGTATAGCCATTAGTTTTTCATTCTGCTCACTGTCTACCATATTAGGAACATGATTGAGAATGTCAAAAGTAGTTGGAACTGCATCTTCAGTGAACTGATCTTGGTAGAATTTCACAGCTTCTTCTGCAATTAGATCCTCCTCCTCTATCCAATTTCCATCACTGTTTTGAATTCTTGTCAATCTCAACCTTTTCCTCCTTCCATTAACTTGAGCATGGAAGAATTTAGTGTTCCTGTCTCCATCTTTAAACCACATCATGCCTGCTTTTTGCCTCCAGAATTCCTCTTCTAAAGCAAGATATCTGATCATTTCTGCTTGAACTTCCTGAAGTCTTTGTCTATTCATCTGACTTGGATTGCATTCAAACTGTCTCTCATGGACCAAAACAACTTCCTCCAAACTTGCAATCTTTTGGAATATATCCCCATAAGTAGCTCTACTCCAAGTTGATAATGCCTTCTTAAGCTTTTTTAACTTGAAGTTAAATAAGGTAAAAGGACTAGCACTAAAATCTGCAGACCAATTTTCCTTTACAACTTCCTTGAAAGTGTGATGTTTAGTCCAGAAATTAAGAAACCTAAAAGACTTCTTGATAGGAGGAGATTCAATATCATATTTCAACAACATAGGGCTGTGATCAGACCCTGTTTTGGATAAGTGAGTCACCTGTAAACCTGGAAAAGTTTGTTGGAACTCCATATTACCCAAGCATCTGTCTAATCTCTTAAAAATGCAATCTTCCTCTGATCTTCCATTCCACCATGTATAGATACTTCCCTTAAAACCCAAGTCTGTCAGATTGCAAGTATTAATGCAGTGTCTAAAATCATCCACCTCATTAATATGCACAGG
>NW_017681838.1:5267-6087 GCF_001879085.1 Nicotiana attenuata | reverse complement strand
AATATAACCCATATATAGTGGATATTAACTAAGCCCATGAGTACTGTCCTTGTAAACCAGCCCAAACAAACGACCTTCTGCTCATTGAAACAGCCCAAAAGCCCAACTATCCTCTTGTTAATTTCAGCCCAGATGTATAACTTTGTGCACTTAAAGCCACCCTTTGCCTGCTTGCAATTGCATAAATAGCCAGTTTTCCTTACAACCTTACTAACATGCTGAGACAACCCCTTTGTTACTCCTATCTTTACCCAACACGTGCCTCTATACCTCCAACACCTGTACATCATATTCAATACACCCCCCCACTTTCCTTACTACCGACAATCCCCACCTATCCACCAAAATAATTCCCTAAACTACATTTTATTCTCTCCAGAACCTCCTCTCCTCCCTCCTGAAGCTCACCTAGGTTACATCGAATGTCTTTCTTCTTTCTTTTTTATTTCTCACATTTTTGTCTTCTCTCAAGTGTACTAACATCTTTTCTTTCTTTGGATTTTCTATGTATCTGCCTGCATCTGTACGCCTGACTGCTGCTACTGTGACTTGTCGATTTCTCCGCCTGGCTGCTGGTGCTGCTGTATCTAGCTGATAGTATACTCCTTCTGGTACGCCATTGATTATCAGACCCCTCTGATGAACAATGAATGAGCTGCATCTGTAACATTTGTTCGACTCTGTACCTTTCCTTCCTTTGTAACTTGTATTTAGGCCCTTCCATGTCTGTAGAAAAGTATTACTTTCCTTTTTCTTAGTTATTTCCTTACATGTATGCATCAAACAGTAAGTTTTACTGTCAGTCACACATTTAACTGAA
>NW_017681838.1:0-763 GCF_001879085.1 Nicotiana attenuata | reverse complement strand
GTAAACCCAACGATACTCGTGAGGTTAGCAACGTATTAATAGCAATAGCCTAAATACATCAATACTCATTTAATAGAACACGGAGACCGCCAACTTTACCTCCTCATCCCACTATAACATTGAAATACCCTCCACAAGCCAAGGAGAAGTCATATCAGTAGCCATTGCATAAAGAGAATCCCATAGTTCTATCCTCTCTATTGCATCACATTTAGCATACACTAGAGTAAGTATAAGCTCTATATGAGTTTCTGTGTGAAACAGTTTCAAAGTCAACTGTTGAGTCATGTTTTACAGAATTGTCACCTCATACACTTCATCTATGAATGCCCATATTTTATTAGATACATTAACCACAGCCTGAGCCAAACCAATTCTTGCCCTGTATCTCTCCATTTTGTTTGACTGTTGCATAGGTTCTAATATTCCAATGAATTCAAAATGATACTGCCTGTGCATTAAGATCAGTCTTTCAAAAGCTTGCATTGTATTCACTGATCTTACATTCCAAATTATTGCCTCCATTACTGATTTTGATTTTTAGATAAAGTCCTCCTGGTTTGTACACCAACTGCTGGAACAGTTGATGTTTCTTTTGCCTGCTTCTTTCTACCTTTATTTGCAGATTTTGCTTGCTCAATATACCTAGGTGAAAGATCTCCTTGTTTTGCTACATTTATGAAGTTCTGAGCAGTTGACTCCTCATCCATATCTTTGCCATTTATGTTCTGCAATTTGCACTTGTTCCTGCTCTCTTATCCTC
>NW_017681837.1:2130-10836 GCF_001879085.1 Nicotiana attenuata | reverse complement strand
ATTAAATCCTATAGTCCATGGGAAAGTTCTAAAGAAGAACTCATCACCCTTTGACTTGACATATCCTGTAGATCTTGACATAACTTTAACAAAATCGTCAAAAAGATCAAATCTAACCAGTACATGTCGATATTCAAGTTGTCCAATGTTACACGACCCTTTATCATCGAATTGTTTTGGTATTACCTGTCGCAGCTCGTGAATATCAGGTTTACCATAGGAAAACTTCAAGATTATAGCTTAATGTAATCCTTCTTCAATTGTGAAAACATTGACTTCTTCTACTGTGAATTCAACCGTTGGTTCTCCATGCACAAAGGTAACAGGAGAAAGCTCAATTCTGGACGAAACAATAGCAGATTTGCTTGGAATTAACTGGGCAGCATACGTTTGTTTTGCCTTTGTATTAGAAGTTGTTTCTCGTGTGTTTGGGATTGCCTCTCCCACAGCCAAAGGCTGGGGAGAGGGCGCAGCAGCCATGGCCGCCCTAGACGAGGAAGATGACGCCTAGAGAGAGAAAGTAGAGAGAAGGTAGAGATTGGGGACCCTAGGCTACCATTTTTTTTAAATTTTTCTTCTCTTTTATTTTTAATTTTTTATTATTATTATTTTTATTTATTTATTTCATGGAATGAGTCAATGCGGGGAAGAATTTTGGAAAGGACTTCCCTTTTTTGGATTGTTGCTACAAAGCTATTTCTAGCCCTTGCGCAGTTTCTTTTGGTTGCACCTGCTCCTCGCAAGGTTGCTTTTAATTACACCTGTTTCCTGTTTTCAAATAAGACAATTGTAGTTTGAAATGGTGGTTGGTTTTTTGGCCTTGAGTGTTTTGATCTGGCCCAACTCTTTTGATGAAATCCTTTACTACTTTTTGGAGACTGATCTCTTTTTTAAAACCAGGGATTTTGACTTTCCAAACTTTCATGCGATGGTTTACTCGTGTGGGGATTCGGCCTTTTCATCTTATTTTGCCTTTATAGGCATTTTGACTTTGGGTTTCTTTCCTTTTCAACAATTTTAACTCTGAAGCATCGGCCATCATAGCCAGTTGAGATCGACTTGATGCACCTACTGAGGCTGGGTGCTTTTACTTGAACTTGGATTTTGCTAAGCAAAACCCTGTAAAACCAATCTTGTCATCTTTTCTTTGTATTAGTTTCGGAGGAGGATTAAACCGAAAGGGATTCAAAGAAAAGTAAACAAAGGGCAGGACAATGAAATTAAAGAGAAGTGTCCCTTTCAGGGGAGGAAAAAAGGACTTATCTGGAGTGCATGCAGACTTCAATAGACATGACATGCTTCTTGGGCTGGATACCCGATCTGCGCAACTATCCAATCTCTCATAGACCCATCATAACACGTAATTCAAAACCGAGAAACCTTGCTAGGACTCTATCAGTGCCGATGGTTGTACGGAAATCCTTCTTTTCGATCAATGGCGCCCTTTGCGGGTTTTCGCCAACTGACCTCTCTCATTTCTCTGCTCACCGTCGCCTTATAGTGCTCTTTGCGAGTTTACACTAACAAGACTCTCTCGTTTTCAATTTCTCGGCTCACCATCGCCTTACGATGCCCCTGTGGGTTTTCGCCAACAAGACTCTCTCATTTTATTTCTCTCATTTTGATTGCATCGGATCCAAGTAGCTGCATTCTCTGATCCTTGAACATTCTCACCGATTGATCGGAAGGACTTGAATAGTGCTTGGGGTAAAAAGAATTTGAATTGAATTACAACTTTGGAACCATTCAAGCGGGATCATCGCCGAACCATTATAACATTTGCCCCAGTTTCACTTTTGGGGAAATTTGGATTTTTGTTTTGGTGTGACTGAACCCCAGAGAGAGGCTGCCTACGTATCCATTCGGAATCAAGTCGAACATAGTTCAGGGAAATATTTTTTTTACAAGCGTTTTTCAGGTTCCAAAGAGGGTAATCAAAGAAAGGTAACCGGCTCAAAGGGTTAGCAAAGGGTTAAAGTGTTGGGGGTAGCGAGAATGAAAGCCTTCGTCATCCCAATCGGATAATATTGGTGCTGCACAAGGATTAAACATAATACCTTTTGACTGCGTGTGCATTTACAGCTATTTCGGGATCATTTCTTTCAATGTCTCCCAAGTACAATGCCCCTTTTGGCAACAATTTTCTTATAATGTACGGACCTTTCCAGTTCGGAGCGAATTTTGCTTTTGCTTCCTTGTGATGAGGGAGAATACGCCTCAAAACGAGTTGCCCCACTTCAATGTTCCTAGGCCTCACTTTCTTGTTGTAGGCGCGGGCAATTCTTTGTTGATAGAACTGCCCGTGGCAAACTGCTGCCATTCGCTTTTCATCAATTAGGGTTAACTGTTCTAGACGGGTTTTGACCCACTCACTATCCTCAATCTCAGCTTCAATAATAATCCGGAGAGATGGAATTTCAACATCTGCGGGTATTACGGCTTCAGTGTCATAAACCAATAGATAGGGTGTTGCTCCAATCGATGTGCGCACAGTTGTGCGATATCGCAATAATGCAAACGGCAACTTCTCATGCCATTGTCTAGAACGCTGGATCATCTTTCTAAGAATCTTCTTGATGTTCTTGTTTGCTGCTTCAACGACACCGTTAGCTTTGGGCTTAAGGGGTAGAATTCCGATGCGTGATCTTAAATTGTTCGCATATATCCCTCATCAAATGACTATTCAAGTTCGCAGCATTTTCCGTAATGATGGTTGTAGGGATACCAAAACGGCAAATGGTGTTGGAGTGCTCGAAGTCTACCACTGCTTTCTTAGTTACAGCTTTGAGAGTGACTACTTCAACCCATTTTGTGAAGTAATCGGTGGAAACCTATATGAATCTATGCACATTTGAAGCTTTTAGCTCGATTGGCCCAATGACATCCATACCCCAAGCGACGAACGGCCATGGCGCCGACATAGGATGCAGTTCTGAAGGTGGTGCATGAATCAGGTCACCGTGTACCTGACACTGATGACATTTTCGGACGAAGCTGGAGCAATCCTTTTCCATGGTGATCCAGTAATACCCTGCTCGGAGGATTTTCTTTGCAAGGACGTATCCATTCATTTGAGGTCCGCATACTCCGGCGTGTACTTCGTTCATGATTCTTCTGGCCTCTTGGGCATCCACACATCTCAAAAGTTTCAAATCTGGAGTCCTTTTGTACAAAACTTCTCCGCTCAAGAAGAAGCCACCGGCGAGCCTTCTGATGGTTCTCTTTTGATCTCCACTGGCTTGCTCGGGATATTCCTTTGTTTTCGAAAACATCTTGATATCATGGTACCATCGCTGAACATTTGGCTCCACCTCAACCGTATTGCAATAACCATGCCTTTCTCGGATTTGGATTTCCAACGGGTCAATGTGGACATTGCCTGGATACGGCAACATCGAGGCCAAGGTAGCGAGTGCATCGGCAAATTCATTGTGAAATCGAAGGATGTACCTAGCTCGACGGATTCGAACCGTTTGCTAAGATCTTCTACATGTTGCCTGTATGGTATAAGCTTGACATCCTGAGTTTCCCATTCTCCCTGAGCCTGTCGGATAATCAGATCTGAATCTCCCATGATTACCAATTCTTCCACATCTTGTTCAATTGCCATAGTCATGCCCATAATGCAGGCTTCATACTCGGCAGTGTTGTTTGTGAAGAAAAACCGAACCCGGGCTGTGGCTGGATAATGCTGACTGGTGGGTGAAATCAAGATTGCCCCAATCTCGACACCTTTTGTGTTCACAGCTCCATCGAAGAACATTTTCCAAGCATTGGCGTCTTCTGATGTTACCTCAACTGAATTCACTTCCTCGTCCGAAAGGTAAGTACTCAAAGGCTGATATTCATCATCAATAGGGTTTTCAGCTAGGTGATCTGCTGGAGCTTGAGCTTTCACTGTCGTGCGAGTGACAGAGACTATGTTGAACTCAGTGAGCAGGATTTGCCATTTTGCCAACCTCCCTGTGGGCATCGGCTTCTGGAATATGTACTTTAAAGGATCCAACCTGGTGATGAGATAGGTGGTGTAGGCCAATAGGTGATGCCTGAGCTTCTGAGCGACCCAAGTTAAGGCGCAACAAGTCCTTTCCAACAGGGTGTATTTGGCTTCGTAACTAGTGAACTTCTTGCTCAAATAGTAGATTGCTTGCTCTTTCTTCTCGGTCACATCATGTTGCCCGAGGACATAGCCAAAGGAATTCTCCAAGACTGTCAGGTACAAAAACAAAGGCCTCCCAGGTTCGGGTGGGACCAAGACTGGCCGTTTCGACAGATATTCTTTTATTTTGTCAAAGGCTTCTTGACACTCATCTGTCCATTTAATCGTTGCATCTTTCTTCAACAGCTTGAGTATGGGCTCACATGTGGAAATTAACTGAGCAATGAACCGGCTGATGTAATTCAACCTCCCCAACAAGCTCATAACCTCTTTCTTGGTTCTCGGAGGAGGTAAATCCCAAATAGACTTTATCTTCGTTGGATCTAGCTCAGTGCCCCTCGGACTGACTATAAATCCCAAAAGTTTCCCAGACGGAACTCCAAATGCACATTTATCCGGGTTTAGCTTCAAGTCATACTTGCACAGACGCTCAAAGAACATTCTCAGGTCTCGAACATGGTCATCCTACGTCTTTGACTTAATGATCACATCGTCCACATACACCTCGAATTCTTGGTGCATCATGTCATGAAAGATGGTAGTCATAGCTCTCATGTAGGTTGCCCCAGCGTTCTTCAAACCAAAAGGCATGACCCTGTAACAATAGGTGCCCCAGGGTGTGATGAAGGCTGTCTTTTCCGCATCTTCTTCATCCATCAAGACCCGATGATATCCAGCATAACAATCCAAGAAAGACTGTATCTCATGTTTGGCACAGTTGTCAACGAGGATGTGGATGTTTGGCAAAGGGAAGTTGTCCTGGGGACATGCGTTGTTCAGATCCCGATAGTCAACACACCCGCTTTTAACTGTTTGGTGACCTCTTCTTTGATCTTGTCACTAATGTCAGTTTTGAATTTTCTCTATTTTTGCTGGATAGGGGGGCAATCGGGGTAGGTTGGGAATTTGTGCACCACTAGATCAACACTTAATCCAGGCATATCATCGTAGGACCAAGCAAACACATATTTGAATTCAAACAAAAGTTGGATCAGTGCATCCCTAGTTCTTTCATCTATGTGAATGCTTATCATGGTTTCTTGGACCTCTTCTGAACTACAAAAATTAACTAGCTCGATTTCATTTAGATTTTGGCTTAGGCTTTTTCTCAAATTGTTCCAATTCTCGGTTTATTTACCTAAAAGCCTCATCTTCATCGTATTCGGGTTCTTGATTCATGATTTCACAATTAGTCAGCGTGTTTGGATCTGGGCATGAAGTTTGCAAGCATGTCATGTTATTTAAAGCCTCATTATTAGAATTGAAAGAAGAAATAAGAAAAAGCAACAAAAATCAGAGAGAATAAAGAAAGAGATTCATGAACGATGAAATATTGATTTCATTTCATTGAATTTGAAGATAGTAGGGTTTACATTGGAATTTTAAAGACAATAAACTAAAAGTAACATCCGAGTTACACCCTGGAATAACTCGTTATGTAGAAAAGGTGGCAAAACTGGACTACCGGGATTCCCGCCTGACTGGGAACGGAGTAGCCTTCCAGTTTTGCAACTTGGCATAGGGCCCCATATATTGCACCTCAGCAATGCTCGAGCCTTCTCCTGGTTGGACCATGTGGGTTTCATACAACATCTACCTCATGGCTCCAAAGATTTGTTCAATTTCCTCGGCCGTGAAGGCCTCATCTTCCTCTTCTGTGTACTTGGGCTTGACGAATGCTTCGAAAAGATGTGGGATTTGCTGAGGCAAGACCCAACCAATGCTCTTTCGCTCATTTGACCATGTCACATCAGCTGGCGTGGCGTGAAAACCCATACCAAAGAACTTTTCACTAGCAGCCAGAGTGATAAGTTCTGTGATACCTTGCAATGATGCCCCGAGCCCCTTCCCGGGCTTATAACCATGCCTGATCATTTCATTAGCGACCATAATTGATGCATTTGAGAGAAAGGGTTGAGGACACGAGCTTCCTTCTTCACATTGATCTGCGACCACAACCTCCAAAGCTTGATAGACTATATGCTCGCTACCTTCCCTAGCTTCAAGACATGGGACTGACGGGTCCCTATAAATTGATTGCTCGTCCTCTCCATGGACAACGATCTCCTAATCTTCGTATTCAAATTTCACCATTTGGTGGAGAGTAGAAGGTACGACCCCTGCCGTGTGAATCCAAGGCCTTCCCAAAAGGATATTATAAGAGGTGTCCATGTTTAGGACCTGAAATGTCACCTCGAAATCCACAGGACCGATAGTCAAAATCAAATCGATCTCGCCTATTGTGTCTCTCTTGATGCCATCAAAGGCACACACACAAACATTGTTAGGCCTGATTCTCTCAGTCCCAATCTCCATTCTTTGCAAAGTTGAGAGAGGGCATATATCAACTCCGGATCCGCCATCCAGCATGACTCTTTTCACACAGTACCCCTCACACTTAACTGTCAAATGGAGGGCTTTGTTCTGGGCAGCCCCTTCTGGGGGCAAATCATTCTTGCTAAAGGAAATCTGGTTGACTGCGAAGAATCTTTCCGCCATCCTTTCCAGTTGTTCAACAGTGGTTTTAATCGGAACATAAGCTTCATTGAGGGTCTTTATCAACACTTTCTGATGCTCAGTTGAGCTCACCAGTAGAGACAGGAGTGAGACCTGAGATGGAGACTTCCGGAGGTTGTCTATTAACTCATAATCCGCAGTTTTCATTTTCCGGAAGAATTCTTCGGCCTCCTCAGCGCTGACGGGCTTCTTTAGTGGGAAACGCTTCTTTTTGGATTTGTTCGAATCCTCCAAGTTAACGTATTTATCGGCTATGTTAGTTTCCTTTGCTTCCCCTAGGACCTCTTTTCCCCTGTATCTCTCTACCGTTTTGTTGTAATTCCATGGGAAGGCAGTGGGGTTTGTCATGGGCTTCTGCGGTGCGCGTCTAATAACCATGGGCTCATTCAGCCTTGGTGAAATTACCGGCCCCCGTACCACATAGGCCCCTTTGGGCACATACATCTTAGGTCCCTTGTTGAGCTCGAACCTTTTTTGAGGACTCAATGTCATTTGTTCTTTCATCTGACCCCAAGGAACATAAAGAATAGCATCTTTAGGGGGTATTGCCCCTGTTTTGGTTTCCACTGTCTTTTCTGCGCTTTGAGGGGTGGATTTACTCTTCTTCTCCCCTTTGTCCTGCTTTGCAGCAGCCCTAGGCTTCTTTTCAACATCAGCGATGGCAATGATGGCTTTCAAGGCGGGATCAAACTCCTTATCTTCGCAAATCATCCCAATGACTGGCCCGTTGTTGTGAGCCGGTAATGGGTTATTGGTCAAATTAGGAATCACTTCATCTTTCAGCACTATCTGTTTTTGCTCTATTAGATTTTCAACCGCCCTTATGAGAGTCCAACAATCTTTAGTGTCATGCCCTTCCGCTCCAGAGTGGTAAGCACATCGAACACCATGTCTATAGGAGGGCGATTCCGGGTTTTGCTTGGTTTGGGGTACGGGTTGCAACAAACCCAATTGGACCAGTTTAGGGAAAAGGCTAGAGTAGGATTCACCAGTAGGCGTGAAGTTTTCGCTTCTGGGTGGCTCCCGGGCACAGGCATTGTATGGGAAATTATTTTGTGGAGGTCGGGGATTATATGGAGCTTGGTGAGGAGGGTTATTTCTAGGAGGTGGAGCTCAGTTTTGGTTAAACTGTTGTTGTGGCCGAGCATATGGTTGGGCGTTCATCACTGCATAAGGCTGAGGAGCGATAGCATAAGCCACATCCTGGTGGGATAATAATGTTGTGGGGTGCTTGGAGGGAAGTACCCTCTGGGTGGACGGGGGTTTCTCAATCCTGAAGCCTCCATCGCCACTTCTTCCTTCTTCTTTCTATATGCTACACATCCGAACCCGCTTTGAATTACATGGGACGTAGCTCTTAAGGCACATTGGCTCAATATGCGCCCTGTTTTTAGACCATTCTCGACCATTTCACCAATCTTGATAGCCTCAGCAAACGGCTTTCCCATTGCAGACATCATATTCTGAAAGTAGTCAGCCTCTTGGGATTGTGGAAAAACACTAACCATTTCAGTTTCATCAATCGGGGGCTTGACCCTGGCCGCTTGTTCGCGCCATTTAACAGCATATTCTCGGAAACTTTCCGATGACTTCTTTTTGAGATTTGACAGGGAATTCCTGTCGGGAGCTATGTCTATGTTGTACTGAAACTGCCTGACAAAATCTCGAGCCAAATCATCCCAAATATGCCAGTGAGATATGTCTTGATCCATGTACCACTCGGATGTAATGCCCACTAGACTCTCTCCGAAATAAGCCATGAGAAGTCCCTCTTTCCCACCTTCCCCTCTCAGTTGATTGCAGTATCTCTTGAGGTGGGCTATGGGGTCCCCATGCCCGTCGTACTTCTCGAACATGGGAGTTTTAAAACCCAGGGGTAGGTGAACATGTGGGAACATACACAAATCAGCGTAGGATACGCTCTTCTAACCACTTAAGCCTTGTATATTTTTGAGGCTCTGTTCCATGCTCCTCATCTTCCGAGTGATTTCTTCTTGCTCGGGATTCTTTGTAGTTTTCTCCTGTCCCGC
>NW_017681837.1:0-771 GCF_001879085.1 Nicotiana attenuata | reverse complement strand
CGTTACAAGTTAGTCGTACTTACGTAAGTTGACTCCGGAGGGCCCCGCGGGACATCAGTCGGTCTCGCCACGGGCCTATGTGCAAGATCTCCTTGGAGACGATCCAGGACATTCATTATTTGTCGAAAAAAGGTCATCACTGTGGAGAAAAAAGTGGTTTGAGTCATGTCTTCACATTCATGGTACTTCGTGACGATGTAGTCAGCAATTGTTCTAACCCTTTCCCCGATGATACCATTTTCTTGGAGCAAACGCCCTATTAGTTAAGACCTAGCTTCTAGCACTTGGGTGTCATGATGGTTTTGACCCTGCAGCTGTTGCATATCATCCTCTAGCTGTGACATTAATGCATAACAATGTTCCCTCTCTGCTTTAAAGCTCTTAACTTGTTTGGCCATCTCATTCTCGAGGGTAGTTAGCCTTTTCTTCATGTTTGTGACTGTTCCCTCATATTTCCTTTTCAATTGCCGTACAAACTCTATCCGTCCCTTTGCCTTCTTTGTCAACTGTGCCCGGGCTCATGCCAGATTACCCTCGGATTTTTCAAAGTCATCCTTGTACTCAGATATTTTCCTTCTAAGACCATTTATGAGTCTTTCATCTGTTCGGCTCCTTTCCCGATTCTCCGCAACTATCTTCATTTTTTGGATTTGGGCTCGACGGGCTTTGTTTTCTTGAGCCAACTTCTTCTTTTCCCCTTCATCAGCAACAGCCTGTACACTATTGTCAAATTTAAGATCTCGGATCTGCCCCTCCAATTTGCTTATTGTG
>NW_017681836.1:10443-10838 GCF_001879085.1 Nicotiana attenuata | reverse complement strand
TTTGGCTAAAAGCGACTAGGGAATAAAGGCCCTACATCTAAAAAATCTCAACTCAGGAATTGGAGCCCTAATGATGGCAAAAAGGCGAGTAGGGAATGGAGGCCCTATGTCAAAAATCTCAACTTAGGGATTGGATCCCTAATGTGTGCAAATGGCGATTAGGGAATGGAGGCCCTACGTCTAAAAAATCTAAACTCAGAGATTGGAGCCCTAATGTTGGCAAAAATGGTAACTAGGGAATGGAGGACCTATGTCAAAAATCTCAACTTAGGGATTGGAGCCCTAATGTTGGCAAAAAGGCGACTAGGGAATGGAGGCCGTATGTCTAAAAAATCTCAACTTAGGGATTGGAGCCCTAATGTTGGCAAAAAGGCGACTAGGGAATGGAGGCCCTA
>NW_017681836.1:5200-5895 GCF_001879085.1 Nicotiana attenuata | reverse complement strand
AAAAAGGCGACTAGGGAATGGAGGCCCTATGTCTAAAAATTCTTAACTTGGGGATTGGAGCCCTAATTTTGGCAAAAGGCGACTAGGGAATGGAGGCCCTATGTCTAAAATTCTCAACTCAGGGATTGGAGCCCTAATGTTGGCAAAAGACGAGGCTCTATGTCTAAAAAATTTCAACTCAAGGATTGGAGCCCTAATGTTGGCAAAAAAGACGACTAGGGAATGGAGGCCCTATGTCTAAAAATTCTCAACGTAGGGGTTGGAGCCCTAATGTTGGCAAAAGGCGACTAGGGAATGGAGGCCCTATGTCTAAAAAATCTCAAATCAGGGATTGGAGCCCTAATGTTTGCAAAAAAGGCGACTAGGGAATGGAGGCCCAATGCCTAAAAATCTAAACTTATGGATTGGAGCCCTAATGTTGGCAAAAAGGCGACTAGGGAATGGAGGCCCTATGTCTGAAAATCTCAACTTAGGTACTGGAGCCCTAATGTTGGCAAGAAAGGTGACTAGGAAATGGAGGCCCTGTGTCTAAAATCTAAATTTAAGGTTGGAGCCCTATGGTTGGCAAAAAGCGACTAGGGAATAAAGGCCCTACATCTAAAAAATCTCAACTCAGGAATTGGAGCCCTAATGATGGCAAAAAGGCGAGTAGGGAATGGAGGCCCTATGTCAAAAATCTCAACTTAGGGATTGGA
>NW_017681836.1:0-647 GCF_001879085.1 Nicotiana attenuata | reverse complement strand
GGAATGGAGGCCCTATGTCTAAAATCTCAACTCAGGGATTGGAGCCCTAATGTGGGCAAAAGGGGACTAGGGAATGGAGGCCCTATATCTAAAAAAATCTCATCTTAGGGACTGGAGCCCTAAGTTGGAAAAAAAGGCGACTAGGGAATGGATGCCCTATGTCTAAAATCTCAACATAGGGATTGGAGCTCTAATGTTGGCAAAAGGTGACTAGGGAATGGAGGCCCTATGTCTGAAAAATCTCAACTCAGGGATTGGAGCCCTAATGTTGGCAAAAAAGGCGACTAGGAAATGGAGGCCCTATGTCTAAAAATCTCAACTTAGGGATTGGAGACCAAATGTTGGCAAAAAAGCGACTAGGGAATGGAGGCCCTATGTCTAAAAATATCAACTTAGGGATTGGAGCCCTAATGTTTGCAAAAAAGCGACGAGGGAATGGAGGCCCTATGTCTAAGATCTCAACTTAGGGATTGTAGCTCTAATGTTAGCAAAAGGCGACTAGGGAATGGAGGCCCTATGTCTAAAAAATCTCAAATCAGGGATTGGAGCCCTAATGTTGGCAAAAAGGCGACTAGGAAATGGAGACCCTATGTCTAAAATCTCAACTCAGGGATTGGAGCCCTAATGTTGGCAAAAAGGCGACTAGG
>NW_017681835.1:10550-10838 GCF_001879085.1 Nicotiana attenuata | reverse complement strand
GCCATGATCAAATTACATTTGTTGGCATTTTACGGCCATAAAACTGGAAATCCGCGCGGGTCCCTAATTTTTGTGTGCTATAGCCCACGCCTTCCGCCGTGGGCCCGGATGGATCCGGACCCGGACCGCCTAATATTTCTCCTACATATCAAATAAGACTTAAGAAACCATTGTCACCGCCCCGCCATGACCAAATTATAATTTTTTGCATTTTACGGATATAAAACTGGAAATCCGCGCGTGTCCCAAATTTTCGTGTGCTATAGCCCATCCCTTCCGCCGTGGGCC
>NW_017681835.1:5192-5653 GCF_001879085.1 Nicotiana attenuata | reverse complement strand
GGAACCATTGTCACCGCCCCGCCATGACCAAATTATATTTTTTGCATTTTACGGATATAAAACTGGAAATCCGCGCGCATCCCAAATTTTCGTGTGCTATAGCACACGCCTTCAGCCGAGGGCCCGAATGGATTCGGCCCTGAATCTCCTAATATTTGTCCTGGACATCAATTACAGCCTAAGAAACCATTGGCACCGCCCCGCATTGACCATATTACATATTTTGGCATTTTACGGATATAAAACTGGAAATCCCAAATATTTGTGTGCTATAGCCCACGCCTTCCGCCATGGGCACGGATCGGACCGCCTAATATTTCTCCTAGATTACATATTTTGGCATTTTACGGATACAAAACTGGAAATCCGCGCGTGTCCCATATTTTCTTATGCTATAGCCCATCCCTTCCGCCGTGGGCCCGGATGGATCCGGCCTGGAATCGCCTAATATTTGTCCTGGA
>NW_017681835.1:0-507 GCF_001879085.1 Nicotiana attenuata | reverse complement strand
GATCAAATTACATTTGTTGGCATTTTACGGCCATAAAACTGGAAATCCGCGCGAGTCCCAAATTTTTGTGTGCTATAGCCCACGCCTTCCGCCGTGGGCCCGGATGGATCCGGACCCGGACCGCCTAATATTTCTCCTACATATCAAATAAGACGTAAGAAACCATTGTCACCGCCCCTCCATGACCAAATTATAATTTTTTGCATTTTACGGATATAAAACTGGAAATCCGCGCGTGTCCCAAATTTTCTTGTGCTATAGCCCATTCCTTCCGCCGTGGGCCCGGATGGATCCGGCTTAGAATCGCCTAATATTTGTCCTGCACATCAAATACTGCCTGAGAAACCATTGTCACCTCCAGGCATGACCAAATTACATTTGTTTGAACTTTACGGCCATAAATTGGAAATCCGCGCGAGTCCCAAATTTTTGTGTGCCACGCCTTCCACCGTGGGCCCGGCTGAATCCGGCTCCAAATCGCCTAATATTTGTTCTGGACATCAAATA
>NW_017681834.1:10221-10839 GCF_001879085.1 Nicotiana attenuata | reverse complement strand
CCTCATACACTTATGGGGAGGCGAGAATTAGCCTCATACAGGTATGGAGGAAAGGATTAGCCTCATGTAATTAGGGAGGCAAGATTAGCCTCATGCATATATGGAGGCAAAGATTAGCTTCATGCAATTATGGGGGTGCAAGGATTAGCCTCATGCAAATATGGAGGCAGGGATTAGCCTTATTCAAATATGGAGGCACGGATTAGCCTCATGCGATAATGGAGGCAGGGATTAGCCTCATGAAAGATATGGAGGCAAGTATTAGCCTCAAACAATTATAGGGACGCAAGGATTAGCCTCATGCAAATATGGAGGCGCGGATTAGCCTCACGCAAATATGGAGGCATGGATTAGCCTCATGCAGCAATATAGGCAAGGATTAGCCTCATGAAAATATGGAGGCACGAATTAGCCTCATGCAGATATAAAGGCAGGGATTAGCCTCATGTAGGTATGGAGGAAAGGATTAGCCTTATGCAAGTGTGGAGGCAGGGATTAGCCTCATGAAAATATGGAGGCAGAGATTAGCCTCATGCAAATATGGAGGCAGGGATTAGCCTTATTAAAATATGGAGGAAGGGATTAGCCTCGTGCAAATATGGAGGCAGGGATTAGCCT
>NW_017681834.1:5077-5845 GCF_001879085.1 Nicotiana attenuata | reverse complement strand
AGGGATTAGCCTCATACAATTATGGAGACAGGGATTAGCCTCATACAATTATGGAGGCAGGGATTAGCCTCATGCAAATATAAAGGGAGGGATTAGCCTTATTCAAATATGGAGGCACGGATTAGCCTCATGCAGTTATGGAGGCATGGATTAGCCTCATGCAAGATATGGAGGCAAGTATTAGCCTCATACAATTATGTGGACACAAGGATTAGTCTCATACAAATAAGGAGGCGCGGATTAGCCTCACGCAAATATGGAGGTAGGGATTAGCCTCATGCAGCTATAGAGGCAAGGATTAGCCTCATGCAAATATGGAGGCATGGATTAGCCTCATGAAGATATGGAGGCAGGGATTAGCCTCATGCAGGTATGGAGGCAAGGATTAGCCTCATGCAATTATGGAGGCAAGGATTAGCCTCATGCGATATGGAAGCAGGGATTAGCCTCAAGAAGATATGGAGGCAAGGATTAGCCTCATACATTTATGGGGAGGCGAGAATTAGCCTCATACAGGTATGGAGGAAAGGATTAGCCTCATGTAATTAGGGAGGTAAGATTAGCCTCATGCATATATGGAGGCAAGGATTAGCCTCATGCAGGTATGGAGGTAAGGATTAGCCTTATGCAAGTATGAAGGCAGGGATTAGCCTCATGAAAATATGGAGGCAGGGATTAGCCTCAGGCAGATATGGAGGCAAGGATTTGCCTCATGCAATTATGGGGAGGCAAGGATTAGCCTCATAGATATGGAGGCATGGATTAGCC
>NW_017681834.1:0-1211 GCF_001879085.1 Nicotiana attenuata | reverse complement strand
AGGGATTAGCCTCATGCAAATATGGAGGCAGGGATTAGCCTCGTGCAGCTATGGAGGCAAGGATTGGCCTCATGCAGGTATAGAGGCAAGGGATTAGCCTCATGAAAATATGGAGGCAGGGATTAGCCCAATGCAAATATGGAGGCAGGGATTAGCCTCATGCATCTATGGTGGCAGGGAGTAGCCTCGTGTAGTTATGGAGGCAAGGATTAGCCTCAAGTAAATATGGAGGCAAGGATTAGCCTTATGCAGATATTGAGGCAGGGATTAGCCTCATGTAGGTATGCAGGCAAGGATTAGCCTCATGCAGGTATGGAGGCAAGGATTAGCCTCATGCAAGTATGGAGGCAGGGATTAGCCTCATGAAAATATGGAGGCGGGGATTAGCCTCAGGCAGATACGGAGGCAAGGATTTTCCTCATGCAATTATAGGGAGGCTAGGATTAGCCTCATAGATATGGAGGCAGGGATTAGCCTCATGCAGATTTGGAGGCAGAGATTAGCCTCGTGCAAGTATGGAGGAAGGGGTTAGCCTCATACAAATTTGGAGGCAGGGATTAGCCTCATCCAGCTATGGAGGCAAGGATTAGCCTCATGCAAATATGGAGGAAGGGATTAGCCTCGTGCAAATATGGAGGCAGGGATTAGCCTCAGGCAGATATGTAGGCAAAAATTAGATTCATGTAGATAGGGAGGCAAGGATTGGTCTCATGCAACTGGGGAGGCAAGGATTAGCCTCAGGCAGGTATGGAGGCAAGGACCTCATGTAATTAGGGAGGCAAGATTAGCCTTATGCATATATGGAGGCAAGGATTAGCCTCATGCAATTATGGGGAGGCAAGGATTAGCCTCATGCCGGTATGGAGGCAAGAATTAGCCTCATGCAAGTATGGAGGAAGGGATTAGCCTTATGCAATTAGCGAGGCAAGGATTAGACTCATGCAGATATGGGGGGAACGATTAACCTCATGCAATTATGGGGAGGCAAGGATTAGCCTCATGCAAATATGGAGGCAGGGATTAGACTCATGCAGCTATGGAGGCAAGGATTAGCATCACGCAAATGTGGAGGCAAGGATTAGCCTCATGCAGATATCGAGGTAGAAATTAGCCTCGTGCAGCTATGGAGGCAAGGATTATCCTCATGCAGGTATGGAGGCAAGGGATTAGCCTCATGAAAATATGGAGGCAGGGATTAGCCTCATGCAAAT
>NW_017681833.1:9985-10839 GCF_001879085.1 Nicotiana attenuata | reverse complement strand
GTTTGACGTTGGGCTAGTCTGGAGGACTTGAGGCCGAATCTTTGCCTATGGCTTGAGCACCGACGTGCTGATTGTGTGAATAAGTGTTTTGAACTTATATGTTTGGTATTGTCCTTATTAGTGGAAGTGACGGCTGGGTAGCTATGTAAAGAGTGTATTAGTACTGCGAGATGTATCTATGTGACTTGGAAGTGACGAGGGGTGTCTGCTGGATGGTAGATGAACTATTAAGTGTATGATTTCCATTGTGATTAGATGTGTAGCTCCGAGTTATGGGCGCGTGAAGAATCTTTCGTGTCTCCTAGTTGGGAGTGAAGTAGATTTCATGTTGCGGTATAAGTTCAGACTCAGGGAGACTAAGTGGCTGTGTAATGTGAATGGCGGTGGAAGGTATACAGAAATGTTGTATTGAAGCGAAGCAGGTGGGTTATCTCCTGCGAAGTGTTCTGAAGTGGTGTGATCCTTATGTGTATATTAGGAGATCTCATCTGCAAGTGAAAAGTACGTGTTGAAATTTGGAATTTCGGGTCGCTTAAGAGAGTGGGCTTAACTGTTGCGGGAATGAATGCGAGAATTGCAGAAGAGTTACAGTACGGGATGATCTGTGTTTTCACAACTTATAAATGATTTGAGTTTAATATCACTATGTTGTTGTGGCATCAATAGGGTAAAAGTGTTATGAGTTATTTGAGGGTATTTTTATCTATGGCTTCGAGCCAAGTAGGGGAGTCTGCTGTGAGTAGTTGATTGCACGGTTAGGTGCTATGCTGGTTCCAGTTTGAGGCGTGCGGGTGAATCAGTTATGGCTTGTGGGAATTGAGACCGAGGATGTTGACGAAGGTTATATTATGCTT
>NW_017681833.1:0-6259 GCF_001879085.1 Nicotiana attenuata | reverse complement strand
AACGGGTAATAGCACGTGTATCCCATATTTACACAACTTTAGAAAATTATGTAAATATTATTAAATTATATATTTGAGTTATAGGTAATTAAAAAAACATAAATTCGTGAATATTAGGAATATTAATCTAATTAGCTAGCTTAATAACACATATATCAGATGCCTTATTGTGATTTCATGCCTTGCCTCCAATTACTAAATTTATTCAATTCTCTCTTTTCTGTAGGATCAATTAACAGAATATACTTAAAATAAAGAATTAATAATAAAATTTGTAATAATAATGTCACGACCCAAAATCCACTAAGGATCGTGATGGCGCCGGACACCATTGTCAGGCAAGCCAACACCAATTTACTAGTAATTTCTTGTTTTAATATTTTTGAAATCGTTTCTTTTATACATTAAACAATGAGTAATGAATTCACTAAATAGATATTGATGTCTTTAACAAACTTAATATTAGAAAATCCCATAATCATCCCAGAACCCGGTGTCACAAGTGCATGAGCAATCACTAAGAAATCAAATAAAGTACAATAACTGTCCGGAATACAAATTGGACAGAAAGTAAATACAATACACTGAAAGAGACTATACTGGCTGCGGGTCGCCTCGAGGAATGCAGCTCACCTGGTCTCCGTATCATCCATGCTGCTACGCCCACTAGGCCACTAGAGATACATGTGCCTGTGCAACAAAAATGCACAGCAAGTGTAGCATGAGTACGAAAACAACGTGTACTCAGTAAGTATCCCGTCTAATATCGAAGAAGTAGAGACGAGAGGTCGACTTCGACACTTACTAGTGGTCCAATAATAATACGCCAATAACATAATAAATCAAAGATTTTATAAACTTGGTTGCAACTCAGTAGAATAAAGCAAATAAACAATTCTTTCTTTCATAGGAAATTTCCAGATTCCTTTTCATCATTTATACATTTATCTCAGGCCAGGGAGAACGAATATCAACATTTATAAATCTCAAGGCAAACATTACAAGCATGCGCAAATCATGCCGAGGTCGTACGGTCCGATCCAACAATATTTAAATTGTGCACTGCCAGAGGGTCGAATGGCGCGAACCATAGATGCATCTATTACCCCTCTTGCGAATCATACATGCGACGCGGTCAAATATAAATAAACAATTAACCTGCTCGCGAATCATACATGCGACGCAGGTACACATAGAAATACACATTATAACAGTCAATCAAGACTTCATCAGGGAAACAATTATTCAAGGAGGTGTAAATTTCTCTTTTACAAGTCAAAAAAATAAAGTTTAACTCTTTTAGAAAGTCATTTGCCTCTTCGATATGATTTAAGCAATTTAAACTAACAATAAGGTTACAAGTATTACAAGTAAAGCATGTTTTTGGGTCCTAGACTACCCGGACATAAGCATAATAGTAGCTACGAACGGACTCTCGTCACCTCGTGTGTACGTAGCCCCTGCAAATAGCAGCACATATCCAATTAATTCACCTATGGGGACAATTCCCTCTTACAAGGTTATAAAGGAGACTCACCTCGCTCCGAAGTTGCATAACCGTTATTCCATGCCCTTCTGAAAACTCAAATTGATGCACATTGCTCCAAAACTAGCCAATAATTATGTAAACTCATTAATATATGATCAATTACTCATTACAATCCAATTTATAACAATTCCTAACCCCGATCGAAAAGTTGACAAAATCGCCCCCGGGCCCACGTGCCTGGATTTCGAAATTTTTTGAAGATAAAGTCTACCCGTAACCTCACGAACTCAAATATATAATTTACTCCCAATTTCGTGCCCAAATCATGGTCAAAATCCAAGAATACCAAATTTCTAGGTTTTTCTTCAAAACCCCAATTTTCACTAATTTCCCATGATTTTTCATGTTAAAATCTAGATATAATCCAAGTAATTAACTTGCAATAGGTGGGAATCATTTACCATGACATGGATGATAAAAATGAAGCTCCAAAATCGCTCCTAGGTCGGCTCCCATGGAGGAAATGAGATGAAATGAGCCAAACCCATTTCTTTACACTTATACACTGCCCAGACGACTCTTCTTCGCGTTCGCGAAGAAGAAAATTCCATAAAACTATTTTTGCAAACTCTTCTCAGACAGCCTCTAGTATAATGGCCATAAATTTCTGTAAAAAAACTCCAAATGATAAATGATTTACCTTTCTGAAAACTACACACAAAGGGCTACAACTTTCATTTTTGGATCATCTCCAAATTCTTTATAGATTGCGAGATATGAGCCTCCGAAGTCAGACCTGTGCAACAGAGATTTTGTTCTTCACGAACGCGAAGAACAAAGTCCCTGAAGCCAAATCCTTCTTCGCGAACGCAAGAGGATCCCCGCGAACGCGAAGAACAACCCCAGATACCAGCATCAGCTATTGCAAAACAGTCCGAAATGATCCGAAACTACCCCGAAACACACGCGAGGCCCCCGGGACCCCATCCAATCACACCAACCAGTCCCATAACATAACACGGACCTGCTTGAGGCCTCAAATCACATCAAACAACGCTAAAACCATGAATCGCACTCCAATTCAAGGTTAATGAACTTTAGAATTTCAAACTTCTACATTTGATGCCGAAACCTATCAAATCACGTTCGATTGACCTCAAATTTTGCACACAAGTCATATTCGACATTACGGACCTACTCCAACTTCTGGAATCAGAATCCGACCCCGATATCAAAAAGTCCACTTCCGGTCAAACTCCTCAAAAACCTTCAAATTTCTATCTTTAGCCAAATGACTCCAAAATGACCCACGGACCTCCGAATTCACTTTCGATCGCGCTCCCAACACCCGAATCACCATACGGAGCTATTCCCAGACTCGGAATTCCAAACGGACATCGATAACACTGAAATGCACTTCAATCCAAACTTATGAAATTCTTTCAAAAATGCCAACTTCCACAATAGGTGCCGAAACGTTCCCGGGTCTTCCAAAACCCGATTCGGGAATACGCCCAAGTCCGAAATCATCATACGAACTTGTTGGAACCTTTGAATCCCGATTCTGAGGTCGTTTACTCAAAAATCCAATCTTAGTCCATTCTTCCAACTTAAAGCTTTCGAAACGGGAATTCTCTTTCCAAATCAACTCCGAACTTCCCGGAATTCAATTCCGACCATGCGTACAAGTCATAATACCTGAAGTAAAGCTACTCAGGACCTCAAACCGCTGAACGACGCGCTAGAGCTCAAAACGACCGGTCGGGTCGTTACATTCTCTCCCACTTAAACATACGTTCGTCCTCGAACGTGCTGAGAACTGCACTAAAGTAGTCTGAAATCGCTGCTTAATACCTCGTGCACCTACCCGTGCTACCACAACTCAGTTGGGCACATTAGCTCGATCAAATCTAAAGATAACCTCTTTCATTTAGGCAAATAAGCCTTAGAGCCCAGTTTCAACATACGAAATTCTCTGCCAGGCCTGCTTTCAACATATGAACACCGTATCAATCACCACACGCTGTACTAGAACATGACTGCACACCCTTGCTGAATTCACACCATGCACCACATCATTCACAAGGCCATAATAACACTCTCTGATCATAATAGCCGACATTTCCCGAATCTGATGCTCACAATGCACCCCATGACATATATAAGTCCTGCTCCAACTCTCGCAATGCCGCCACGACGAAAGAGATGTGTAGAAATTCATAACCAACTGGCGAGTCAACAATCATTGAGTCTATACTCCTGACAAGAACCATTACCTCATTATGAACCAAATAATGGTCTTTGCTTCTTAATATACTTCATATAATCAGATTGCACTGATCCTAAATCCAATGATCTCGTCTCACCCAGTACGAACTACTCAGGCAATAAGCCACCCCGGACATGATCAAAAGTCTCATATAATGCCACAATGTGCCAATAGGCTATGAACTCGAATGTGATATATAAGGAAAACGAACTCTGGAAGGGACTACTCAACTCACGCACTAATATGAACTTTCCTCAGAAAGTGGGAAACAAGACACACAAAAATAGAATATAGAAGGTTGTATTCAACATCACACTGTTGCGGCGTGCAACCCGATCCAAATAACATACCCATGGCAGCATGCCACCCGATCCACACATAAAATTCACATAAGGAGATACACATCGAGCTAAATTGCTCATTACAACAAAATACCGAATATCGGTCACAAGCACACTAAGTGCATAATACCAACCTTGGAGAGACATATAGCCATAAGCTACAAAACTCAAGCACAACTAAGGTGCGATATATGATCTGAATCTCAAGAGCCATCCTGCTTATATGACACCATCGCTACACGAAACCTCAATGCATAAGAAATTTATCAAGCCGTTTCACAACTCACACGGCACAATATAATATTACATGAAATAGCCGACGACGAAACAACGTCCCACATTCGAATACTCCTCCATAAGGGACGCTATGCTGAAATGAACACATCTGGCTGATGTAGAGCCCATATTCATATTTAAATCCATTCACAAACCTCAAGCCGATTCTGATCTTACCGAACTAGGCCAATAGTCTTTCCTGGGTCCATAATAACCCATTTTCCTATAACTCACAAGGACAACCATCATAACTGGAGTAAACCTCTACCGTCCACAACCCAATAAATCGAGTGCCCTCCAGGCATAAGTTCTCAAATTAGTGGTATTACCGAAATCTTCATGCTTGGTTTAAATCTTCAATCAATAAAGTGACTACATGTCACACCAATACAACCTTCCCGTAGGATGCTCTCTCACGACCTTCCACATCAGGTAACAAGTCTGCACATACATACCACCGGCCCCACTAACGCTGAAAAGCGATCAAGATTCCATAACCAGGATGTAAAGCCTTTTTCACAAAATGCTGATCTCAGGTGACGCTGAAGACAATACCAGCTTACTCTAACATTCAAATCCCTTTCCTGCTCCTCCAAGCTTGTGACATCCTTGCCAACTCGCAAACATATTTGCCAACACCGCACCACAACCTCGATTCTTCATGCCGCTCACTGCACCTAACATGCCAATATGCGACAGTATAAGTATTTCACCATAACTCTTGAACCACTAATAGAGTATACATTTCATTATACAGAACCTTTTACTTAACTCATTCCAAGAGAACCATAGCAACACGCAAATAACTTCTCATAACCGTGGAACATTCAAATCCTCAAGTAGTGGTCTGAACCACCATAACCCTTCCGAGATCCACCTACACATACAGGCCATACTACTTGAATACTTCCAACTAAAATCAATTAGGCAGTCGTCGAGCCTCGCACGCACCACCATAAATCACATGCACAACTTAATCACGCTGAAGGAACTGATTACCGCCACCATTATACCAATTCAACCATGGCTAACCAATCTAACTTCTTTTGATTAATCCTTATCTTGTCTCAGAGTTAATATTAGCTCCATTCCTTACATCACCAACCTAAATGCGCACTCATCTTGAGTGACCCCATTCCATGAGACCCCATTGTCTCCAAACCCATGAACCGTTTCATACCCTCCTTGCACGTACATTCGCAACTTCAACTGATACACCCATGCTGATAATTCCTCTACGAATCGGAAGTCATCTTCTCTCATTCCTACAAATGTTACACTATAAGCCGAAGATATCATAGAACATTCCAAGCCTCTTTTCATACTCTGCTGCAAAAGCTCGATTCTTAACCATACTTATGGGCTCAAAATCATTAGGCACCACACTATAACTTTTGAATCCACTAGGACCGTTGTTGAGAGCCACCCACTCTGACTTGGTCCCGAATATAATCAACTCCATGAATCTTCTAGCACATGAACACCCTCTCGACGAAGCACCCGGCCAAATCACTTTCCTTGAAACCCGCATCTACACAAGGCATAAATCCTGTACCCTTCCCAAGTCTGAACATGAGTCAATAAGGCCAACTATAGCAAACCTTTAACAATTCCTCTGCTCAAATTACCTCTTATGTTCCTTTCCCTTAGCTGAAATAACCCATCCATATGCTAATAACCGAAAATCTCACAAATAGACGACCATGCAATCCAACCATAGGCGGTGGGACTCTCCCACTTAGCTTGAAGCCACTATTACACAACTCCGAACCCACCAAGATTCTTATCTCTTATTGACATAACCTTGCGCAATCAACCGCCAAATTCCCCTAAACCCTTCTGTAAAACCCATTATGAATAATCTGAATCATTAACCATATTCAC
>NW_017681832.1:0-10839 GCF_001879085.1 Nicotiana attenuata | reverse complement strand
TGTTCCCAGAGCTTCCATATCCGAGATTCAACTGTCTCAACGCCACCAAGCTCTATGCTCCAACTCCACCGGTAAGTGACACGCCTTCCCAAACACCAACTTGTATGGGGACGTGCCGATTGGAGTTTTGAAAGCGGTTCAATAAGCCCAAAGTGCATCATCTAACTTTCTCACCCAATCCGTTCTAGAAGCATTCACAGTCTTAGTTAACACACTCTTTATCTCTCTGTTCGAAACTTCCACTTGACCACTCGTTTGTGGATGATATAGGGTGGCCACCTTGTGGCGTACATCATACTTCTCTAACACCTACACGAAGACTCGATTACAAAAGTGAGTGCCTCCGTCATTGATTATTGCCCTTGGAGTGCCAAATCGGGTGAATATGTTCTTTCTCAAAAAACCAATTACCCCCTTTGCATCATTTGTAGGGAGCGATGCAGCCTCCACCCATTTGGACATGTAGTCCACAGCGACGAGTATGTACTTGTTGCCATATGAGCTGACGAAAGGCCCCATGAAATCGATTCCCCATACATCAAACACTTTTACCTCCTTAATTGGGTTCATAGGCATATCATGTCGGCGGAAAATATTCCCGGTTCGTTGGCATTCATCACAACCCTTTATCTATAATTGTGCATCTTTGAACAATGTTGGCCAGTAGAATCCCGACTCCAAGACTTTCTCTACTGTCATTACTCCCGAAATGCCCACCATATGGTGACGCGTGACATGCCTGCAAAATAGAAGACTGGTCTATCTCGGGGATACATCTCCGGATCATGTTATCAATATAAATCCTGAATAGATAAGGTTCATCCCAATAATACATGCGACAATCACGAAAGAACTTTTTCTTTTGGTCAGATGAAAGGGCATAAGGAACAATACCGCTCGCCAGGTAGTTTGCAATGTCTGCATACCATGGCGCTTCCTCAAGACTCGTAGCTAGTAGTTGTTCATCTGGGAAAGTCTCTAGAATCTCTTCTACCTCAACCTTCTTCTCAGCTCCTTCCAGCCTAGACAAATGATCAGCTACTTAGTTCTCTATTCCCTTTCGGTCATGGATTTCCAAATCAAATTCTTGCAGCAGTAGCACCCATCGAATCAGGCGCGGTTTTGACTCCTTCTTCTCGATTAAGTACCTGAGAGCAGCAAATAAACAATTACCTTTGAGCCTATTAGGTATGACCTGAATATGTTAAATGCGAACACCACTGCCAACATCTCCTTCTCGGTCATAATGTAATTTAGCTGGGCTCCACTCAGCGTTCTACTTGCGTAGTATATTGGATACATGATTTTATCATTCCGCTGCCCAAGAACTGCTCCCACAGCATAGTCACTCGCATCACACATCAGTTCAAATGGTTGCTCCCAGTTAGGGGAAACTATGATAGGTATTGTTACCAGTCTCTTCTTCAATTCCTCAAACGCTACCCTACAGTCATCAGAAAATACAAAAGGGTAATATTTTTCAAGCAATTTACCCAAGGGGTTAGCAATTTTGGAAAAATCTTTTATAAATCTCCTATAGAAACTGTCGTGCCTGAGGAAACTTCTGATTGCTTTGACGGAAGTGGGTGGTGGAAGCTTTTCTATCACATCAACCTTTGCGCGATCTACCTCAATGCCTTTACTTGACACTAGGTGCCCCAAGACTATACCTTCTTGTACCATGAAATGGCACTTTCCCAATTGAGTACCAGATTCGTCTCGATACACCTCTTCAATACTTTTCTCAAGTTCATAAGGCAATCATCGAATGATTTCCCCACCACTGAGAAGTCATCCATGAAAACCTGCATTATTTCCTCTACCATATCTGTGAAGATGGCCATCATGCACCTTTGGAATGTGGCAGGTGCGTTGCATAGGCCAAACGGCATTCTTTGAAAAGCATAGATTCCATAAAGGCAGGTGAACGCTGTTTTCTCTTTGTCCTCCAGGGCAATAGAGATCTGATTATACCCCGAGTACCCATCCAAAAAGCAAAAGTGGGACCTCCCTGCCAATCTATCTAGCATCTGATCAATGAATGGCAGTGGGAAATGGTCTTTTCGGGTAGCCAAGTTCAACTTCCTGTAATCCATACAGATTCGCCAACCAGTGACTGTTCGTGTAGAGATCAATTCGTTCTTCTCATTTTTCACTACCATCATACCTCCCTTTTTTGGAACACACTAAACTGGGCTAACCCAATTGCTGTCAGAGATGGGGAATATGATTCCCGCGTCTAACCACTTAATCACTTCTTTCTTCACCACTTCTTTCATGTTGGGGTTCAGCCTTCTTTGATGTTCTCTGGAACGTTTGGGCCCATCTTCCAATAAAATCTTATGCATACAGAAGGTCGGGCTGATACCCTTAATGTCTGCAATGGTCCAACCAATTGCAATCTTACACTCTGTCAGTACCTGCAGAAGCTATTCTGCCTGCACATCTAGCAAACTGGATGAGATAATAACAGGTAAAGTTGAGTTAGGTCCTAAGAAGACATACTTGAGATAAGGTGGTAGTGGCTTCAGTTCTAACTTTGGCGGCTCTTCTATTCGATGGCTTAGCTGGAGGAGTTTTTCTTTCCTCTAAGTGCAAAGGCTCAAATTCGAGCTCCTTTCTCCAAAAACGTTGGCCTTCAAGAGCAAGTACCCACTCCGCCAAGTCTTCTCCATTGGCTTCATCTAAGTTCATGAGACAGGCTGCTAGAGGATCTTTAGTATTCAGTGTCTCATCTTCCTCCTCCAAAATTACATCCACGGCTTCTATCAGAGAGCAGTTAGCAAATTCACTTGGTCGCCACATATATTTCTGCACGTTGAATGTCATTTCTTCATCATTTAATCTCATTTTGAGCTCTCAAGTTTCACAATCAATTAAAGCTCTCCCAGTGGCCAAGAATGGTCTTCCCAAAATTATGGGAATTTCCTCGTCAACCAGACAGTCAAGAATGACAAAATCTTCTGGGAACACAAAATTCCCAACCTGTACTAATACATCATCAAGAATACCAGAGGGCCTCTTCACTGTCCGGTCAGCCAGTTGTAGTAACATGGACGTGGGTCTAGCTCTTCCAATGCCTAGCCTTTTGTAGATAGCTAGGGGCATAAGGTTTATGCTTGCCCGTAGATCACACAGTGCCGTAGCAAATGCATAGTTGCCTATTGTGCATGGGATTGTGAAACTCCCTGGGTCAGACAACTCAGCTATAGGTCTCGTCACAACAGCACTGCAAGTCTGAGTCAGTGTAACCGTGGCCAAGTCTTGAAAGTCGAACTTGCGGGGCATCAAGTCCTTCATCATTTTCGCATAACCAGGCATCTCCTTTAAGGCGTCAATCAATGGAATGTTTACCTGAATTTGCTTCGACATCTCAAAGAATTTCTTGTACTGCTCATCTTTCTGATACTTGGCCAATCTCTATGGGAATTCTACTGGAGGTCGCTCTTCCCTATGATTTGATTTTTTTCTTGTTCAGGCACTACTTCTACTATCAGTTCATGTGCTACCTCAGTCTCTTTCACAGCCTCTTTTTCATTGTTGACGTTCTCTTGTGCACGTTGTACCGTCACCTCAGTTAACCCTGCTGAATCATCTATCTCAATGGGTATTGGCACCAGTGTCTCAGTAGGTCTGCTTTCGCGAGCAATTTCTTGCTCTAGATCTAGGTCCCTACCATTTCGGGCCCTGCTCTTTTGGATTGATTTGTGTGTCTGCAGGTAACGTCCCCCGGGGGTGATTATTTAAAGCCATCGAAATCTGTCCTAATTGGATCTCAATATTCTTTATCGTTGATTCATGTGAGTCTACTCTTTCAGTTATTTTTCCAGTAGACCCAATCAATTGTTGCATCATTCCCTTAAGTTTAGCAAACGCATCTTCGTGTCTCATAGTCTATTGTTGTTGAGGTTGATGATAAGCCTGGTGCTGAATTTGCTTGTTGTACCCCTGTTACCTTTGGTAAGGCACCACTTGACCCTATGGTCGCATAGCCCCAAGATTGTTGTTGTTGTTGCACTGCTACTGAGCTGGTCTATATTGTTGATTCTGCTGACCCTAATTCTGACCACCTTGCCTCTGTCCCCCATAGTTGGCCACATAGTTCATATTTTCATGATATTACTGGTTATCACCTTCTGCACTCCACGAACAAACATATGGTTGATTAATGCCTGATGTACATAAGCCCCCATTAGTTGCATCAACTATGTGTACCTGCTGCTTCTGGCCTGATTCATCAACCCTTTTGGTGAGGATACTCATTTGTGTCACTAGAGTGGCCATATTTTCAGCTATGGAGTTAGTTGGGTCTAAAGCCAATGAGTGAACTACATGAGTGATTGGAGCATTTCTTGTCGTCCATCCTGAGTTTTGTGCCATCTTGACAAGTAGGATCTTGCTTTCTCTAAATGTTTTGCTCAAAAATGCTCCACCTGCTGACGCATCAACATTGGCCTTCAAGCTATCTGCCAAACCCATGTCAAACCTCTGCCCCAACGTCTGCTCCGGAATACCATGATATGGACATGTAACCAGCAGACCCTTGAACCTCTCCCACGTTTCTTGTAATGTCTTGGTTGGTTTCTGTCTGAAGCTCAATATCTCATCAATTTTTTGAGCAGTCTTATTGGGTGGGTACAATTTGTTGACAAATTACTTGTGTAACACTTCTCAAATTTATAAAAGTTTCAAGATACGCTAAATATAGAATTTAATTTTTTTAATCTTAAATTATACTTCTATTACGGATTTAAACCCTTGTGATTGATTTTTGAGTTACTTCTCTATATATAAATAATTGGATATACATATAGGGGAATATTAATAATTTTAATATTATTAATTATTAAAAGTAGGTATAATTAAATACAAGTTAAGTCACAAAAAAAAGGGAAAACAAATAAAAAGGAAAACGTGACAAGCCTTAACCCATAAAGGGTTGTGGACTGCAAAAGAAGTAAAAGGGGTTTAGACTAAGAAACAGAATACGCACAATCGTGAAACACAGAATTAAAAATCCCCTGTTCACGCATGAAACGTAGAATCGTGAGACAGAGCCTTGATGCTCAATACTCACGCAGGCAACGGGAAGTTTAGGTTTGTTCAAGTCACTAATTCTTGAACTCAGGTATATAAAATTTCCTACTGTCAATTACCCTAAAGTAGTAGTAGGTAAGAATTTGATAGTTAATTTCCTTCTTCCTCTATATCAATAATAAATTTTATGTTTAGGTGTGAAACTTTAAAATTGATTAAAATGCACTGGTTGTTGTAGATCGGTTGTTTGACTGGTGTCAATTCGACTGGGGCTACGTAATGGCTCGAGAAGTTTTGAGGTGAGTTGATATAACCCCTTTACTAAAGTGGTTTAACTCACAAAATCACACATACAAGGTGTTTGATGAATTGCTTAAAAGAGTTCATATTTACTTAATTGGAGCGAGTGAGTACCTATTAACTTAGAATTGTTCTAGCAAAAGTTTAGATAATTTATTATGATATATGTGCATAAATTTTCAGATCTTTGTGTTATTCTTATATGCTATTTTCATGTTAAAAATTTATGAAGAAGCAAGAATCCTTAGAAATACTTTTACATTTTATTTCATTCTTATGCCATGTTTTACATTTAAGGATACCAGCATGAGCATGTACATGAGGTTCTATAAAGAAAAGATTTAGACTTGAAAAGTCACAAGAAGAAGTTGTAGAAAGAAAAGATTTTTGGGAGTATCCTTTATTCTGAGAAGGGGTCATCGTCCAGGCCGAGGGTCCTGACCAAGGCGTTGACTTCCTGAAACTACTTGTGCCAAAGTAGGGAGCACACGAGCCGAGGGTCTCTTTGCTGAGAATTTACTTAGTCATGCTAAGGTATGATACATGAGCGCTGAGAACCATGAAGCGAGTGGCACCTCGTGGATTGGGCCTATTCGATCAGGTTGGCATCGAACCCGTGCCGATCACACGGTGACTGAGACAGAATTAAGTCAGAATAGTTGGAACTCCCAAAGTATAAAGTAAAGTATTTTTTTTAAAAGAAAGAAAAAGAAAAGAATTTCTTTTAGAATATTCATAAACTGCTATTATGCAATTATTTTAGAGTTATTCTTATAAGCTTTATGTCTTATATGCATTTAGAATCTCTGCTCGTAATGTATATGTTATTAATGTTTCGTCCCCTGCCGCTGAGACTCACTGAGTATAATGGATAGTACTGACGTTCTCTTTTGGGAACCTACGTTGGTCTGCGGTACAACGTAGGAACCGGTTTGCAGGCGAGCAGGATACAGTTTAGGACTTCCCTCCCTTCCAGTGCTATTGGTGAGCTCCGCTTTTGTTCGTGGAGTATTCCTTAGAGTCATATTTATTTAGTTATTTCTTTGTTTACTTAGAGAACTGGCCAGAAAATCTCATGTCCTAAGCAGTGCGTCAGTTTATCAGTAGAGGCTTCATAGACACAGTCGGTGGGTTAAGATTCAGATGTTTTTGATAATAACTTAGCAGTATTTCATTGATTACTACAAATAAAGTTTTGAAGTTGGCTTATTTTAGATATTTAAATTATTTAAAAGTATTTGGTTACTGTAGTGCCTTGTGGCATGTAAAGTTTGAAGTTATAATAGATTTGATAAGCGCAGATGGTTCGCTCGGTCATGTTTAGTGATTGGGTGCTGGTCCCGGCTTGTTTAGAAAATGTGTCGTGACATACTTGGTATCAGAGCCTCAGGTTTTTGGAGTCCTAGGGGTCTATGAAGCCGTGTTAGTAGAGTCTTGTTTATGGGTATGAAAAGCGTCATACTTATAAACAGGAGGCTACCAACACATAGGAAAAGTCTCATTTTTCTCATACTTTAGATCTTGCACTAGATCCTACCTCTAAGAAATTATCTAATGTATTTGTTTCTCCAAAACTCGCAGAAATGGCTCGTACTCGCAACTCTGACACCGACACTCAGGATGCTTCTCAAGAAACTATTGCTACTATTGTGGCTCAAGGCAGAACTAAAAAGGCTTCAACTCAAAAATGGAAGGGTAAATCCACAAAGGGGGTTCAAGTACCCCGGGTTGAACATGAAAAGGGGTGGAGCATGATGATCCAGTACCTCAGGATCCAGTACCGCCCCCAACAGCAATTTCGGCTCAGACAACTATATCTCCAGAGATGGGTCATATGTTTGATGCAGTCAACAGTGCTATGGAGATGTTTAAAGCCTTCATGGCCAACCAGAACGAGAGAAGAGATGAGATTCCACCTCGATCAAATAGACAGAACAATTCTGAGTCCTCAAGAGTGAATGAATTTTTGAAGTTGAGTCCTCCAGTGTTCCATGGTTCTATAGTTGATGAAGATCCAATGTTGTGGCTGGAGGGTGTCAAGAAAGCCCTCCGAGCGATGAAAGCATTTGATGATGAAGCTGTGGAACTGGCTGCTTACCGGCTTGGAGATGTGACTGGCGCTTGGTTTGAGATGTGGTAAAAAGAAAGAGATGAAGATGATGGTCCGCCCACTTGGGAAGAATTTAAAAAGGCCTTCATGGCTAACTTTATTCCAGAAGAGGATAGGGAAGCTAAGGCTACTAAGTTCGAACAGCTCAAGTAAGGGAATAAAAGTGTGCAAGAGTACTATATTGAATTCATAAGGTTAGGTAAGCATGCTCCTCACATGGTTAAGACAGAAAAAGCAAAGATTCGCAGGTTTATTGGCGGTTTGACATACCACATTAAGGATACGACATTAGCTGCAGCGGTAGGGATGACAGCTTTCTCCTTTATTGTGGGATTCGCCAAGCACTTAGAAAAAGACAGACAACAAAGGAGAGAAGAAAAAAAGCATAACAAGAAAGCTCGGACAGACGGTAGGTTTAATGGTACATCCAGCGGAGGTGGAAAGGATTCCTCTAAAAGGATTCATTAGCACCAGCTCAGTTCAGTCATCAGTCAGGTGGTGGGACTTCCTTCAGACGTACTCAAGAGTTATGGAAACCAGTCTCGCCAGAATCAGAATTTTAGGACATCATCCTCACATAGCCAGAGTCATGCTGAGCAATATTCACACCAACAAGGTCTTTGTGGAACATGTAAGCGGCAACATTCAGGTCAGTGCAAGCTCGGGTTTCATGGTTACTATCATTGTGGAGACATTGGTTATATAAAGGCCAACTGCCCAAAGTTGAAACGTAATTTCAGTGGGGGATCAACTCGTCCTTCTAGTTCCTCAGCTACTGCAGTTGCACAACCTCAGGCTCGTGGTTCTCATAATCAGACCGGGCCTGGGGCAGGTAGAGGTGCAGATCGAGTTACTCAAGGAGGGGAACAACCCCGTTAGTTTGCTACACTTGATCGTCAGAGTGCAGAGGCATCTGCAAAAGTTATTACAGGTATACTTCTAGTCTGCTCACATAATGCTTATGCCATAATGGATCCAGGTTCAACGTTTTCATATGTGACTCCATACTTTGCAATTAACCTCGGGCTAGAACCGGAACAACTTAGTGAGCCATTCCTAATATCTACTCCAGTTGGCGAGTCAGTGAGAGTCACAAGAGTCTATAGAGGTTTTATAGTTTCAATCCAAGGCTGCAACACCGAGGTCGATCTCATAGAGTTAGAAATGGTGGATTTCGACGTGATCATGGGTATGGATTGGTTGTCTTCCTGCTATGCCATGTTAGATTGTCGTGCCAAGATAGTCAGGTTCCAATTTCCAAATGAAGAAGTCTTATATGGAAGGGTAGTTCAGCATCGCTTGTAGGTAAGTTTATTTCTTACCTTAAGGCACAACGAATGGTCAGTAAAAGGTGTTTCGCCTATTTGGATCACATCATTAATCCAGAATCAGAACCACCAGCTCTTCAGTCTCTGCCGGTTGTTAGAGAATTTCCAGAAGTTTTCCCAGATGACCTTCCTGGACTTCCTCCTGAAAGAATCATAGACTTTGGCATTGATCTCATGCCAGGCACTCAGCCCATATCTATACCTCCTTATAGGATGGCTCCAGCAGAACTTAATGAGTTGAGAGAACAGTTGAAAGACCTCCTTGACAAGGGCTTCATCAGGCCGAGTGTTTCACCGTGGGGTGCCCCGGTCCTATTTGTCAAGAAGAAAGATGGGTCTCTCAGAATGTGCGTCGACTATCGGTAGTTGAATAAAGTTACCATTAAGAACAAGTACCCACTGCCAAGAATTGATGATTTATTTGATCAACTTCAGGGTGCAAAATACTTTTCAAGGATAGACCTGATTTCGGGGTACCATCAGTTGAGAATCAGAAAAGATATATCCTAAACAGCCTTTAGAACTCGCTACGGGCACTATGAATTTCTAGTAATGTCCTTCGGGTTGACAAATGCCCCAGCTGTATTCATGGACCTCATGAACAGAATTTTCAAGCCATTCCTGGATACCTTTATTATCGTGTTTATAGACGATATTTTGGTATACTCTAAGAGCAAGGAAGATCATGCAGAACACCTTAGAACAGCCTTGTAGACCTTTAAGGAGAATGAGCTTTATGCCAAGTTTTAAAAATGTGAGTTATGGTTACAGTCAGTGACATTCTTAGGCAACATGGTATCTAGTGAAGGCATAAAAGTAGATCCTCAGAAGACAGAAGCAGTCAAGAACTGGCCTAGGCCGACAACGCCAACCGAAATCAGGAGTTTCTTGGGGTTAGCTGGCTACTATAAAAGGTTTATAGAGAGGTTTTCCTCACTTGCAGCTCCATTAACTAAGTTGACACAGAAAGCAGTTAAGTTCCAGTGGTCAGACGCTTGTGAGCAGAGTTTTCAAGAGTTAAAGAAAAGGTTGACCACCGCACCTGTGTTAACCTTGCCGACAGGTTCGGGTGGGTTCACAGTGTATTGTGAAGCCTCCAGTACATTTTCAAGCAAAAAGAATTAAATTTGAGACAGAGAAGGTGGCTCGAGCTATTGAAAGATTATGACATTAATATCCTTTATCACCCGGGCAAAGCTAATGTGGTAGCTGACGCACTTAGTAGGAAGTCAATGGGTGTCTTGGCCCATCTTGCAGTAAAAGGCAATCTTTGGGTTGAGAAATTCAAAAATTGGCAAATGATGGAATTTGATTGGATGAGACCAAAGAAGGAGGTATAACTGCTTATGCCTTAGCGCAATCCTCCTTTGTCGCGCATGTTAAGGCTAAGCAAGACGAAGATCCATACTTAGTGAAGTTAAAAGAAGGAGTCAGAAACAAAGAAATCACTGCTTTCACTCTAGGAAGTGACAGAGTTTTGAAGTTGAATGATCGGTTACGTGTGTCTGATGTAGATGGTCTTAGGAAGGCCATAATGGAAGAAGCTCACAGTTCGAGGTACTCTATCCACCCAGGTGCTACCAAAATGTATCTAGATTTGAAAGAGTTGTATTGGTGGAAAGGCATGAAGAAGCAAGTAGCAGATCATGTGGCTAAATGTTTGAATTGCCAGCAAGTCAAAGCCGAGCATCAGAGGCCTGGTGGCCTAGCTCAAGATATAGAGATACCACATTGGAAGTGGGAGATGATTAATATGGATTTCGTAGTAGGTCTACCTCACACGTACCATAAGCATGATTCAATTTGGGTTATTGTAGACCGACTGACAAAGTTCGTGCATTTTCTACCAGTAAAGACGTCAGATAACGCAGAGCAGTATGCGCAGTTGTACATCAAAGAAATAGTCCGATTGCATGGTACTCCAATTTCAATCATATATGATAGAGGCCCTCAGTTCACGGTGCATTTTTGGCAGGTATTTCAGAAAAGATAAGGTACCAAGGTCAATTTAAGCACCGCTTTCCATCCACAGACCGATGGCCAGGCAGAAAGGACCATTTAGAC
>NW_017681831.1:9918-10841 GCF_001879085.1 Nicotiana attenuata | reverse complement strand
CTAATGAACCATAGTAACCAGCTCGCCATGACCAAATTGCACTTCTTGGCATTTTACCGCAATAAAACTGGAATTCCGCCCGATTCCCATATTTTCGTCTGCTATAGCCCACGTCTTGGGCTCGGGCCTCCTGACCCGAATCGCCTAGAATATTTCCAGGACATCAAATAGGACCTAAGGAACCATAGTCACTGCCCCACAATGAAAAAATTTCATTTCTTGGTATTTTATGGTCATAAAACTAGAATTACGCCAGATTCCCATATTTTCGTGTGCAATAGCGCACTCCTTCCGCAGTGGGCTCGGGCCCCCGGACCCGGATTTCGTAACATTTTTCCAGGACATAAAAGACGATCTAAGGAATCATAATCACCTCCACGGCTTGACCAAATTATATTTTTGGCATTTTATGGCCATAAAATAGGAATTGCACCCGATTATCATATTTCCGTGTGCGATAGCATATCCCTTCCGTCGTGGGCCCGAGCCCCCAAACCCGGATCACATAAAATATTTCTGCGACATCAAATCCAACATACAGAACCATAGTAACCACCCTGTCATGACCAATTACAGTTTTTGGCATTTTACGGCAATAAATCTGGAATTCCGCCAGATTCCCAAATTATCGTGTGCTATAGCCCACGCCTTTTACCGTGGGTCTGGGCCCCCGGATTTTGATCACCTAAAATATTTTTGAGATATCAAATACGACCTAATGAACCATATTCACCTCCCCACTATGAACAAACTTCTATTTTTTGGCATTTTATGGCCATAAAACTGGACTTCCACCTGATTCCTATATTTTCATATGCTATAGCCCATGCCTTCCATTGTGGGTCCGTGCCCCCATACCCGGAACGCCTAAATTTTTCCCGGGACATTAAATACAACCTAAGGAACCATAGTCACCTCCCCGC
>NW_017681831.1:5296-7944 GCF_001879085.1 Nicotiana attenuata | reverse complement strand
GTGGGCCCGGGCCCCCGAACTCGGATTGTCTAAAAATTTCCAAGACATCATATACGACCTAAGAAACCATAGTCACTTCCCTACCATGACCAAATTATATTTTTTGGCATTTTACGGCCGTAAAACAGGAATTCCGCCAA
The DNA here is from genome assembly GCF_001879085.1 of Nicotiana attenuata. Lineage (NCBI taxonomy): Eukaryota > Viridiplantae > Streptophyta > Magnoliopsida > Solanales > Solanaceae > Nicotiana > Nicotiana attenuata. Next base: position 7,804 of record NW_017681831.1, on the reverse strand, counting down.
TCCTCATATTTTTGTGTGCGTCGTGGGCCCGGTCCCCCGAACCCGGATCGGAAAAATATTTTTTGGGACATCAAATACGACATAAGGAACCATATTCACCGCCCTGCCATGACCAAATTACATTTTTTGGCATTGTACGGCCATAAAACTAGAATTTCCCCTGATTCCCATATATTCGTGTGCTATAGCCCACGCCTTCCGTCGTGAGCCCGCGGCCCAAGACTCGGATCGCCTAAAATATTTATGGGACATCAAATATTACCTAAGATACCATAGTCACTGCCCCTAAATGACCAAATTACATTATTTGGCATTTTGTGGTCTTAATACTAGAATTCCTCCCGATTCTCATATTTTCGTGTGCTATAGAACACGATTTCCGCCGTGGGCTCGGTCCCCCTGACCCGGATCGCCTTAAATTTTCTAGAATGTGAAATAGGACCTAAGAAACCATTTTCACCGCCTCGACATTACCAAATTAAATCTTTTGGCATTTTACGGTCATAAAACTGGAATTACGCCCGATTCCCTTATTTTTATGTGTTATTCCATGCCTTCCGTCGTGGGCCCGAACCCCCAGTCTCGGATCGCCTAAATTTTTTCCGGCACATCAAATATGACCTAAGGAACCATAGTCACTACCCCTCTATGACCAAATTATATTTTTTGTGTTTTACGGCCATAACACTGTAATTACGCCCGATTCCCATGATTTCGTGTGCTATAGCCCATGCCGTGGGCTCGGGCCCCCGACCCGGATCGCCTTAAATTTTCGCGAACATTAAATACGACCTAAGGAAGCATAGTCACCTCCCCTCCATGGCCAAATATCAATTTTGACGTCTTATGGCCATAAAACTGGAATTACGCCCGATTCCCATATTTTCGTGTGTTATTGCCCAAGCTTTCCACCGTGGGCTCGGGCCCCATTCCCGGGACATCAAATACGACCTAGTGAACCATATTCACCTCCCCGCCGTGACCAAATAACATATTTTGGCATTTTACAGCCATAAAACTGGAATTGCGTCCGATTCCCATATTTTCGTGTGCTATAGCCCACTCCTTCTGACGTGGGCCCGGGCATCCATAACCGGATCGCCTAAAATTTTTTCGGGACATCAAATTCGACCTAAGGAACCATAGGCGTCACCCCGCCATGGCCAAATTAAATTTTTTGCATTTAACGGACATTACACTGGAAATCTACGCCATTCCTATAAATTCGTGTGCCATAGCCCACGCCTTTTGTCGTGGGCTCGGACCCCTGTACCTAGAAAGCCTAAAAAATTTCAGGATATTAAATACGACCTAAGGAACTATATTCATCGCCCTTCCATGACAAAATTTCATTTTTAATGTCTTATGGACATAAAACCGGAATTCCGCCCGATTCCCATATTTTCGTGTGCTACAGCCCAAGCCTTCCGCCGTGGGCCTGGTCTCCCATAACCGGATTGCCTAAAAAAATTCTGGAAATCAAATACGACCTATGGAACCATATTCACCACCCCGCCATGACCAAATTACATTTTTTCCGTTTTACGGCCATAACACTGGAAATCCTCATGATTCCCATAATTTCGTGCGCTATAGCCCACGCCTTCCGCCGTGGGCTCAGGCCCCCTGATCCGGATCGCCTTATATTTTCCAGAACGACAAATAGGACCTAAGGAACCATAGTCACCGTCCCTCCAAGACCAAATTTCATTTTTTGGCGTTTTACGGCAATAAAACTAGAATTCCGCCTGATTTCCATATTTTCTCATGCAATAGCCCACGCCTTCCACCGTGGGCCCGACCCCCAAACATAGATTGCCTAAAAAATTTCTGATACATCAAATACGACCTAATGAACCATAGTCACCACCCCTCCATGACCAAATTACATACTTTGGCGTTTTACGACCATAAAACATTAATTTTGCCCGATTCCCATATTTTCGGGTGCAATAGCCCACGCCTTCCGCCGTGGACCCGGGCATCGGGACACGGGTCGCATAAAAATTTTCAGCAACATAATATACAACCTAATGAACCGTATTCACCACCCCACCATGAGCAAACTTTAGTTTTTTGGCATTTTATGGCCACAAAACGGCAATTCCGCGTGATTCCCATATTTTCGTGTGATATAGCCCACGACATCCGCGGTGGGCCCAGGCCCCCGTACTCGGATCGACTAAAAATTTTTTGGGACATCAAATATGACCTAAGGAACTGTAGTTACTGCCCGACCATGACCAAATTCCAATTTTTGGCATTTTACGGTCATAACACTGTAATTACGCCCGATTCCCATAATTTCATGTGATATAGCCCACGCCATATGCCGTGGGCTCGGGCCCCCGGACCCGGATCACCTAAAAAATTTTCAGGACATCAAATACAACCTAAGGAACCATAGTCACTGCCCCGCCATGACCAAATTTAATTTTTGACGTCTTAGGGCTATAAACTGGAATTCCGCCGATTCCCATATTTTCGTGTGCTATAACCCACGCCTTC
>NW_017681831.1:0-743 GCF_001879085.1 Nicotiana attenuata | reverse complement strand
ATTTTTTCAGGATGTCAAATACAGCCTAAGGAACCATAGTCACCTCCCCGCCATGACCAAATTATATTTTTTGGCGTTTTACGGCCATAACACTTTAATTGCGCCTATTTCCATAATTGTGTATGCTATAGCCCACGCCTTTTGCCATGGGCCCGGGCCCCCGGACTCAGATTGCATAAAAAAGTTTTATGGCATCAAATACGACATAGGGTACCATAGTCATTGCCCCTCCATGACCAAATTTCATTTATGACGTCTTATGGCCATAAAACTTGAATTACGCCCGATACCCATATTTTCGTGTGCTAGAGCCCACGCCTTCCATCGTTGGCGCGGTCCCCCGGATCCGAATCGCCTAACATTTTTTCTTGACATCAAACAAGACCTAAGGAACCCTAGTCACCTCCACGCCATGACCAAATTACATTTTTTGGCATTTTATAGCCATTAAACTGGAATTGCACCCGATTATCATATATTCCTGTGCTATAGCCTATGCCTTCCGCCGTTGGCTCGAGCCCCCAAACCCGGATCACATAAAATATTTCAAGATACTCAAATACGACCTAAGGAACCATAGTAACCACCCCGCCATGACCAAATTATACCTTTTGGCATTTTACAGCAACAAAACTGGAATTCCACCCGATTCCCATATTTTCGTGTGCTATATAGCCCATGCCTTCTAACGTGGGTCCGGGCCGCCGGACTCGGATCGCCAATAGTTTTTGCGGGACATCAAA
>NW_017681830.1:6878-10842 GCF_001879085.1 Nicotiana attenuata | reverse complement strand
CTAGAACTAGGAGGCGCATTGTTTCTGAGGATGAAACTGAGATCTCTCCTGCTCGTATCTCCGATCTCGTCACCATTACCTCTGATGAAGAGACCATTCCAAGGGACACCCCTGAATCCACTCATCGCCTCTTTATTGAGGGCTTCGAAAGTGGTGGATTAGGTCCGGTTTTAGATGAAGTCCCTCTCTCATCTTCCGTTTATGTTCTTTCTGTTCCTCCTCCAACCTCAAGTGTTTTCTTACCAACTTTGTCAATTTCTGCTCCCTTACCTGCTTCGACTCCTTCGACTACTACTATTTTCACCTCTTCTACCGTTCCTCCTTCTATAGTTCCCCCTTCTTCTACTCATTATGTAGAAGAGGGTTCTAGTAGTAAAAGCATAGCTATGAGGAGTGTAACACTTAAGGTTCCTGCTAATAGCAGTCTTTTAAGGAAGTCTGGCGGAGCAGATGTTTGGCTTGAACCCTTAATTGGGGATATTGAGAAAAAGAAAATGGACAGCCACAGTTGCCTGACTCTGATGAACGACATAGTTCATTCCACTTTGAAGGTATGACCCTTCTTTCTTTACTTTTACCAGAATTTTTCCGGAATTCTAATTTTTCTTTCCTTATCGTTTTCAGGCCAACCTTATCAATACAGAGTTGATGAACAGAATTTCCTTACTAGAGAAGGTGGCACGTGACTCTGAAAAGGCTGTACTTGATTCAGAGAAGGAAGCTCGTGACTCTCAGTTGGAAGCAGCTAACTGGAAGAGCCAATTTGATAGTGCCCAAATAACAATAGGGGATTTACAAGAGAGTAAGAATAACCTGGAACAGCAGGTGAGGGCATTAACTTCAGAGCTTGCGATTGTAAAAGCTTCTTCGAGTCAAGCTGAGAAAGAAAGAGAGCGTCTCGAGTCTTCTTTTTCAGAACAGTTATCTAAATCAAGTGAAGAAATCAGAGAGCTGAAGGTATTGTTGAGCAAAAAAGAGGAGTACGCGGGAGAGCTAGTTCAAAACTTGTCTCAGGCTCAGGCTGACTTGCAAATTTTCTCTGATAAGGTTCGTGCCTTAGAGAATTCTCGTGCTTCCCTTGAAGCTACCCTTGATTCCACTTTGGCTGAAAATCAAATGTTAAAAAATGATCTTGCCTCGTGGGAAAAGGATTATGAGCTTCTTGAGGAGAATTTTAACACAGAGGTGAGCTGGGCCTTTTTAAACTCCCGCCGTGATGCCTTAACTGAAGCCAGTCAAGAAAACTTTGATTTAGAATCAGAATTGGCTAAAGTTTTGAAAACCACTGCAATGACTCAACAACCCCTTGACTTTCCTTCACCAGTAGATGAAACTCCCGTGGCTGAGGAACCTTTAAATGAAGGAGCCGCTTCTGTTGAAGTTGAAAATGTTACAATTCCAGCTCCCGAGGGTGAAACTTCACTGATACAGTCCGTGGAAGCTGAAGTACCCGTGACTCTTGCTTCCCTCGGTGACTTTAACACTTCAAGCCCAACTGCCGCTACTTCCTCAGAAATTGCTATCGTGCCTGCAGCTGCTTCTGAAAGTGAGATCGACATTGCAACTTCAGAAGTTCCAACCCCTTCAGTGACAAGTTGAATATTTTACTCCTTTGTTGCCCCTTTTTTTATTTTATTAATTGGTGGTTTTATCCCTTGACCTTTTTAAGGGATTTTTGGTTAAGTCCCCAGTTATCATAATGGGGCACTTTGTAAAAACATTTGACTAAGTTTTACTTAGTCTTTTTTTAAGAAGTTTTCTTGGTACTTCAATATGTTCTATTCTTGCCTTTTTCTTATCTATTTAGGACTTATAGAATAGTTTAGCAATTTTATCCTTTGAAATTGCTTTATGATTCTTCTCATGAGTTATTAACATGAGGTTTATAAAAGAGGGCCCTTTTATATATATATATCGACACTTAATGAAGAAGACGTCTCAACTTCATAATGGTGTTATAATACGATGAAAGAAATAGGAATACACATGTTTTGTATGCTACAACTTTGACAAGTTTTTATTCATGAACTTGAACAAACTTTTGAGTATTACATGTATTAAAGTACATCTATAACTTTCTCGCAACTGTTTTCCTTGTAACAGATTTATATAAAAGAAGAACAATAAATACGAGGTTTTTCTTTATAACCCGTTTTAGTACATAGTCTTGACCCCCATCTTCATGTATTAGGATGAGAGGTGACTCTATTGTTCTCATGGTAAAGAATACTATGATGTATGCTTATGCTTGGATTCCATAACCTCTGCTCGACACGTGTCTCTTGATTTACGCATCTATTTTCCGCACGTATCTGTTCTGTGTCTATTATACAGTCCCCCAAGTGTTTGAGCGGTGAAGTATGAAGCCTCGAGCACTTGTTTTTCCTCTTAATTTGGTCCTTTTCCTGAAACAGAAAAATTTGCGGGACTCGGAGGTGCGATTAGAGATGAAGACTGCCTAACCCGTGTGTATTTCCATCAGATTAATTGTAACCCTGGGCTGGGAATTTAAGAATATTCCATTTTGCCGTACAGGTCGTGACTCATCATTTGGCACGAGTTAGGGTTTTTGTCTAGCATCTAAAATCGTTAGTAGAATTGTTAATGATAAAAAATGAATCTTAACATAGAGATACCTGACCGTGGATACTTTTTTTAATCAAAAGTAGTATCTTTTTAGATGGACTGCATTCCAATGTGAAGGAAGCACCTTCCCGTCCATTGTTTCCAACTCGTATGCTCCTCCCTTTTCCTGCAATGTCACGAACTCTGTAAGGTCCTTCCTAAGTTGGACTCAGCTTTCCTGAATTAGCAGCCTTTGCAGATTGGAACACCTTTTTAAGCACGAAGTCCCCAATTTTAAAGAATCTGAGTCGTGCTTTCCTGTTATAATATCGTTCAATTACTTGCTTTTGTGCCGCCATTCTTATTAGCGCAGCTTCTCTTCTTCCTTCTAACAAATCAAGATTCACCCGCATCTCCTCATCATTTGATTCTTCCGTTGCTTGAACGTACCGTGTGCTTGGTTCTCCTATTTCTACTGGAATCAAAGCCTCCGCACCATAAACCATTAAAAATGGGGTTTCTCCCGTGCTTATTTTTGTCGTTGTACGATAAGCCCATAATACTCCGGGTAATACCTCAGGCCAATTACCTTTCGAATCCTGCAACCTCTTCTTCAAGTTGTTGATGATAACCTTATTCGTGGATTCCGCTTGTCCATTCCCCACTGGATGATATGGTGTAGATGTTATCCTTTTAATCTGCCAACTTTGAAAAAATTCTGTGATTTGGGCTCCTATGAACTGTGGTCCATTATCACACACGATTTCCTTTGGTACCCCAAAACGGCATATTATGTTTCTCCAAATGATGTCTTTAACTTCTTTCTCCCGCACCTGTTTAAATGCCCCTGCTTCTACCCATTTAGTGAAGTAATCTGTAAGCACAAGTAGAAACTTTACCTGACCTTTTGCTTGTGGCAATGGACCTACGATATCCATTCCCCATTTCATAAAGGGCCACGGAGCTATGACAGGGTGGAGTAACTCAGCTGGTCTATGCATATTGTTGCCGTATCTTTGACATTTATCACATTTAGACACGAAACTGTTCGCTTCTTCTTCCATCTTGGGCCAATAATACGCTGCTCGAATCAATGTTTTTACTAGCGACCTTCCACCAGCGTGACTTCCGCAATGTCCTTCATGTATTTCCCTCATCACGCACTCTGTTTGAGAAGGTCCAAGACACCTTGCTAATGGTCCACCGAACATCTTTCGATAAAGATTCCCTTGATGCAAACAATAACGAGCAGCTTTCTTCCGAAGTGCATGAGCTTTTGTTTTGTCAATAGGCACGGTTCCATGCTGTAAAAAAGCAACAATTTCGTTTCTCCAATCCCATGTTAAATGATTAAAATTTACCTCATTCTTATCAGGTTCGAGGACGGAATGAAATGATG
>NW_017681830.1:0-3972 GCF_001879085.1 Nicotiana attenuata | reverse complement strand
GTTGCTGGGAATTCTCGAAGGCTTTCTTTGAGTCGCCTCGTGGCTTCTGAACTCTTATCATTCAAATTACTAGCAAAGGCTATGGCTGCCCAATTGTCAGGTACTCGTGGCAGCGTCATTCTTTCCCGTTGAAATCTATCTACAAACTCTCTAAGCAGCTCTGATTCTCCTTGTTTGATTTTGAAGATATCTTCCATTCGTTTTTCAACTTTTTGAGCTCCCGAGTGTGCTTTAATAAATAAATCTGCAAGCTCAACAAACGAATTTATAGAATTTTCAGGTAAAAGAGAATACCATGTTAAAGCTCCTTTAGTGAGTGTTTCACCGAATTTTTTGACCAAGACCGACTCAATTTCTTGCTTAGTCAAATCATTGCCCTTGACACCTGTTGTGAATGCAGTAACGTGATCTCGTGGGTCTGATGTACCATCATACTTTGGAATATCAGGCATCTTAAACTTCTTTGGAATTGGAAGGGGAGCAGCACTTGGCTTCCATGGTTGTTGGGAATATTTATCTATATCCACACCTCTGATAACGGGCGGTACTCCAGGTATTTGCTCTATGCGTTCATTTTGCTCCTTGAGTTGTTTCTGCAAGGTTAGCACTAGACTTTGTAAATCAGAATTAATTGGATTACCTGGGTCCCTCTCTTGTGTTTCACTAGGGGTTCCACCGCTGCCAGAATTAATCAATCCTGAACGAGGATCATCCAAAGTGTTGTTGTTTGGAGCAGATGCGGGTGGGATAACAGGCAATTGGCGAACAAAAGCTTGGAGGGCGTTATTGACTTGAGAGGCAATAAGTTTTTGTAGAGCCTCATTCATGATTTCAGCGTTTTCAAATTGAGCCTGTCCATCTGTGTAAGATCCATCAGGAGTGCCTTCGCGAGATCGTCGTGGGGAGCCTCGTGGAGAATTTTGAGGAGAGCCTTGTGGAGAATCTCCCTGAAGTTGTTGGACTGTCTGAATTTCTGGGTTTCCTTGAATGTTGTCATTGTTGTTCGACATGATTGATGCAATTTGATTATCAGATTCCCGGTAACGGAACCAATTTGTTTAACCAAAAAATAGAATTTCAGTTAAAAACTAGAAATTAAGAGAAAAAATCGGGTTACTGATAATCAGGAGACGAAAAGAATAAAGAATTTAGGATAATAATAAAGCAGTAAATAAGTTTGTATTTCAATGTAATCTCAATGATATTTCGTGTCCTACAGATGTTGTGACCTTCTCCTTTTATAGTTAATTCTAAGAGAAAGTGTAATGCCTTTGTCTTAATGAGGCAATTATGAGCAATAAATGACACTAAAAGAAACGTTACTCAATCATTCTTGTTAAATACAAATTCTCTAACGATTTGGCATTTAATGTTGAATTTGGACTCTTTTACGCTATCAGATTCATGTCTTCAATTCCTTCTGATCTTCGAGCTTTAAATGACTCGAACAGGTACGAGTCTCGTTTCATCTGAATAATAGCTCGTGCCTTTAAGTATCTTTTCTCCCGCATCTGTTGTTGCTCGTGTCTTCTAACTGATTACCATGCTTTGACTATTTGACCGGTCCACGTGTCATGACACGTCATCTTCAATATTTAAATTCAGTTTTTTCCCAATACACACATATCTCTACCAAGTCCTTGTAGAAAATATTCCCCTTATTTTCTAAAACCACTCTCTTCCCGTTTCATCCCGAATTCTTTGTCCAAATACGTACCAAATTTTGGCTACATTCGGCCAGCTTGGCCGTGAATGGAATTTGGGAATGGATTTCTCCCAAATTCCATCCATCCACCTATGCCGACGTAATACGCTTAGAATTTTGGAACAATTATGTGGAAAGTCTAACGTGTCATCGTCCAAAAATACCACGAACATGCTTTGATATGTTAAGATCAATATGAACAGTCTCCTCATTCATTCGAAGAAGTTATCGCGAACGAGCCACATATAAAGAAACTTTTGAATATGTCACTGTGAGTCATTATTTCTTGTCTAGCCAAGGAAATTAATGTAAATGAGGTTATGTGCAAAAAATTAAAAGTAAATTAAAACTACTTTGCCGATGAGAGGGAGTTATGGTGTCTGCGAAACGAGGAATTGGAGAAATGTGGGGTATTTGGCATGTTTCCTTGAGGAAATACATTTGCCTATGTCAGCCTTATCTTTTCCTTCTTTTGCATCACTTCAAGACTCATCATTCTTGTTCTTAAAATAAGCTAAATTAAGTTTTTCAGCGGGTATATTTTTCCCTTTGGTATGTTTCATTAAAGATATACATTTGTCTACGTCAGCCTCATCTTTTCTTTCTCTGGCATTACTTCACTACTCATCATTTTTGTTCGTAAATAAGCTACTAATTAAATTTGCTCTGCCAACTGCTCAAGAAAGGAGAATACTTCTGTACTTTTCTATATTTATTTTGTTCCACTTTGTTTGGCACTATTTCTTACTATTAGTTCGTCCCAAAAACTTCTAATATATAAAAAGTTTTTATAGCCATACATATACTATTACATGTTTAAGACCAGCGGAAAGCCGGAAAAGAAAAACAGAAAGAAGAGATAATATTGAGAAATATGAAGTTGCATAATTTTGGGAAATTATTTGTATATCAAACCTTGAGAAACAAACACTTGTATAACTCATGCACACGCTTATATTCTTAATTGTTCGTAACTGAATTCTGAATTGCTTCACCAAATTGTATTGGGAAAAAAGTTGAATTTATATTGAAGATGACGTGGCATGACACGTGGACTGGACAAGTGGTCAAAGCGTAACAGTTGGGAAAAAGGTACGGGAAATAACAGGTACGGGAAGAAGAAATGAAATAGGCACGAGAAGCAGTTTAGACACGAGTCTCGAACCCATTCGAAGTCATTTAAAGCCAGCGGGTCGAAAGGCATTGAAGACATGAATCTGAAGACAAAAAGGAGTCCAAATTCAGTATTAAATACCTGATACGTTAGAAAATTGGTATTTAATAGGAATGATTGTGTAACGGCTCATTTAATGTCATTTATTGTCTATAATTGTCTCATTAAAGCTTAGATTTATTTCCTTTACCTAGAATCAACTATAAAAGGAGAAAATTATATTGGAAAAAGGACATGACTTACCTCATACTAAAATAAGAACTTTTGCTTACTGCTTTATTATTATTCTCAGAAAGCCTATTATTATTTTGGTCTCTTGATTATCAGTAACCCGATTTTTCATCTCCAATTCTAACATTATCCAAAAAATTTATTTCTTAGGCGAAACAAATTGGTTCCGTTACCGGGAATCTGATAATCTATTCTTTTTAAGTTACATTTTATCTGTTGTTATCATCATGTCACATGACAATAATAACAGTGAAAACACCTTGGGGAACCGTGACAATCAAATGCATCAAGATCAAGGAGATTTGCAGAACTTTAACGCGGTTCCTGCCCTTCAAAATTCACCACGTCAATCTCGTGAAGGCACTCCTAAATCACATTCTGATGAGCAGGAGCAATCAGAACATTTTGAGGGACCAGAAGAAGCTCTGCAAAGAATAATTGATGCACGGGTTAACCAAGCTCTTCAAGCGCTAGTTAACCGGTTTCCTGCTGCGCCGTCCACACCTTCGCCTAATAACAATACGCTGGAGAATCCTCGTGCTGGCCTTGTCAATTTAAACGAAGGCACCCTCATTGAACCACGAGAAATGAATCCAGGTAATACAAATAATTCTTATTTACACAATTTGGTACTAACTTTGCAGACACAACTCAAAGAACAAAACGAACGCATCGAGCAAATCCCTGGAGTTCCCCCAATAATCAAAGGAATAGATGCGGATAAATATTCACAACAACCTTGGAAACCGAGTGCTGCTCCCCTTTCAATCCCTAAAAAGTTTAAAATGCCCGACATTTCAAAATATGACGGCACAACCGATCCACGTGACCATGTGACGGCATTTACTACAGGGGTCAAAGG
>NW_017681829.1:10292-10843 GCF_001879085.1 Nicotiana attenuata | reverse complement strand
AGTGGGACCCTATGTTAGAAAAGTCATCAGTTTATTTTTGCATTAATTACGGAGTGGGACCCTATGTTGGCAAAGTCATCAGATTATGCTGGCATCAGCTAGGAAGTGGGATGTTATGTTCGAAAAGTCATTAGGTTATGCTGGTATCACTTAGTGACTGGGACCCTATGTAAGAAAAGTCATCGGCTTATGCTAACATCAACTAGGGAGTGAGACCTTATGTTTGAAAAGTCATCGGCTTATGCTAGCATAAACTAGGGAGTGAGATCCTATGTTGGATAGTCATCAAGTTATCTTTGTATCAACTAGGGAGTGGGACCCTATGTTGGAAAGTCATTAAGTTATGCTGGCATCAACTTCGGAGTGAGACCCTATGTTGGAAAGTCATTAGGTCACGTTAGCATCAACTAGGTAGTGGGACCCTATGTTAGAAAGTCATAAGGTTATGATGGCATCAACTAACGAGTGTGACCCTATGTTGGAAAGTCATCAAGTCACGCTGGCATCAACTACGGAGTGGGACCCTATGTTGGAAAGTCATCAGGTTATAC
>NW_017681829.1:4832-6456 GCF_001879085.1 Nicotiana attenuata | reverse complement strand
AGGGTGTGAGACCCTATGTTGGAAAGTCATCAGGCTGGATTCAACTACGGAGTGGGACCCTATGTTGCAAAGTCATCAGGTTATGCTAGCATTAAATAGGGAGTGAGACCTTATGGTGGAAAAGTCATCAGGTCATGCTGGCATCAAATTGGGAGTAAGGCCCTATGTTGGAAAAGTCATCAGGTTATGCTGCCATCAACTAGGGAGTGGGACGCTATGTTGGAAAAGTCATCAGGTTATGCTGACATCAATTGGCAAGTAGGACCCTATGTTTGAAAAGTCAACAGGTTATGCTGGCATCAAATGGGGAGTGGGAATCTATGTTGGAAAAGTTATCAGGTTATGTTGGCATCAACTAGGGAGTGGGACCCTATGCTGGAAAATTCATTAGTTTATGCTGGCATCAACTAGGGAATGGGACGATATGTTGGAAAAGTCATCAGGTTATGCTGGCATCAACTAGGAAGTGGGACGCTATGTTAGAAAAGTCATCAGGTTATGCTAGCAACAACTAGTGAGTGAGACCCTATGTTGAAAATTCATCAGTTTATGCTGGCATCAACTAGGGATATGTTGGTAAGTCATCAGGTTTTGCTGCCATCAACTAGGGAGTGAGACCCTATATTGGTAAGTCATCAGGTTATGTTGGCATCAACTAGGGAGTGGGACCTAGGTTGGAAAGTCATCAGGTTATGCTGGCATCTACTAGGGAGTGAGACCCTATGTTGGAGAAGTCATCAGGTTATGCTGGCACCAAGTAGGGAGTGTGACCCTATGTTCGAAAGTCATCATGTCACGCTGGCATCAACTAGGGAGTGGGACCCTATGTTGGAAAGTCATCAGGTTATTCAGGCATCAAAGAGGGAGTGGGACCCTATGTTGGAAAAGTCATCAGGTTATGTTGGCATCAACTAGGGAGTTTGACCCTATGTTGGAAAAATCATCAGGTTATGCTGGCATCTACTAGGGAGTGGGATGCTATGTTGGAAAAGTCATCAGGTTATGCTGGCATCAACTAGGGAGTGGGACACTATGTTTGAAAAGTCATCAGGTTATACTGGCATCAACTAGTGTATGAGACCCTATGTTGGAAAAGTCATCAGTTTATTTTTGCATTAATTACGGAGTGGGACCCTATGTTGGCAAAGTCATCAGATTATGCTGGCATCAGCTAGGAAGTGGGATGTTATGTTCGAAAAGTCATTAGGTTATGCTGGTATCACTTAGTGACTGGGACCCTATGTATGAAAAGTCATCGGCTTATGCTAACATCAACTAGGGAGTGAGACCTTATGTTGGAAAAGTCATCGGCTTATACTAGCATCAACTAGGGAGTGAGATCCTATGTTGGATAGTCATCAAGTTATCTTGGTATCAACTAGGGAGTGGGACCCTATGTTGGAAAGTCATTAAGTTATGCTGGCATCAACTTCGGAGTGAGACCCTATGTTGGAAAGTCATTAGGTCACGTTAGCATCAACTAGGTAGTGGGACCCTATGTTAGAAAGTCATAAGGTTATGATGGCATCAACTAACGAGTGTGACCCTATGTTGGAAAGTCATCAAGTCACGCTGGCATCAACTACGGAGTGGGACCCTATGTTGGAAAGTCATCAGGTTATAC
>NW_017681829.1:0-1317 GCF_001879085.1 Nicotiana attenuata | reverse complement strand
GACGCTATGTTGGAAAAGTCATCAGGTTATGCTGACATCAACTGGCAAGTAGGACCCTATGTTTGAAAAGTCAACAGGTTATGCTGGCATCAAATAGGGAGTGGGAACCTATGTTGGAAAAATTATCAGGTTATGCTGGCATCAACTAGGGAGTGGGACCCTATGTTGGAAAATTAGTCAGTTTATGCTGTCATCAACAAGGGAGAGGGACCATATGTTGGAAAAGTCATCAAGTTATGCTGGCATCAACTAGGAAGTGGGACGCTATGTTGGAAAAGTTATCTGGTTATGATGGCATCAACTAGGGAGTGGGACCCTATGTTTGAAAAGTCATCAGCTTATGCTGGCATCAATTAGGGAGTGAGACCCTTTGTGGGAAAAGTCATCACCTTATGGTGGCATCAACCAGGGTGTGAGACCCTATGTTGGAAAGTCATCAGGTTACGCTGGATTCAACTACGGAGTGGGACCCTATGTTGCAAAGTCATCAGGTTATGCTAGCATCAAATAGGGAGTGAGACCTTATGGTGGAAAAGTCATCAGGTCATGCTGGCATCAAATTGGGAGTAAGGCCCTATGTTGGAAAAGTCATCAGGTTATGCTGCCATCAACTAGGGAGTGGGACGCTATGTTGGAAAAGTCATCAGGTTATGCTGACATCAATTGGCAAGTAGGACCCTATGTTTGAAAAGTCAACAGGTTATGCTGGCATCAAATGGGGAGTGGGAATCTATGTTGGAAAAGTTATCAGGTTATGTTGGCATCAACTAGGGAGTGGGACCCTATGCTGGAAAATTCATTAGTTTATGCTGGCATCAACTAGGGAGTGGGACCATATGTTGGAAAAGTCATCAGGTTATGCTGGCATCAACTAGGAAGTGGGACGCTATGTTAGAAAAGTCATCAGGTTATGCTAGCAACAACTAGTGAGTGAGACCCTATGTTGAAAATTCATCAGTTTATGCTGGCATCAACTAGGGAGTGGGACCATATGTTGGTAAGTCATCAGGTTTTGCTGGCATCAACTAGGGAGTGAGACCCTATATTGGTAAGTCATCAGGTTATGTTGGCATCAACTAGGGAGTGGGACCTAGGTTGGAAAGTCATCAGGTTATGCTAGCATCTACTAGGGAGTGAGACCCTATGTTGGAGAAGTCATCAGGTTATGCTGGTACCAAGTAAGGAGTGTGACCCTATGTGCGAAAGTCATCATGTCACGCTGGCATCAACTAGGGAGTGGGACCCTATGTTGGAAAGTCATCAGGTTATTCAGGCATCGAAGAGGGAGTGGGACCCTATGTTGGAAAAGTCATCAGG
>NW_017681828.1:8150-10844 GCF_001879085.1 Nicotiana attenuata | reverse complement strand
CTCATTTCTAATCGCATATACAAATTCCAGATACCCAATTGATACATGCAGAATCTCGACCACATTAGTACCATTCTCGAGGGTCATTTACTCCATTTAACTGCATCTAGCCTGGTCAAGTGAACAGAACAACCCGTGCCTCGTTAGCACTCCGACACCGCAAGATATGACTCCGTCACATTACAAGCACGCATCTCCCTACTCTATACACCGAGCGCCCTTTACTAGCAGCAACTTAAGAAATTCTGTGATTCTCATACACATACGAGGTACCGTATAACCTTTGAAAATAAAAATAAATTCCTTCACAGCCATCCTCGACCCCAATCTCCGCAAGCCACAACTAACTCACCAACGCGCCTCAAACTGGAACGAACATAGCACCTAGCCGTGCAATAAACTTAATCAATAGCTAACTCTCCAACTTGGCTCGAAGCCATAGATCAAAACGCACTCAATAAATCCTACGCATGTACTCTATTGCTGTCATGATATCATCGTGAGATTATCTCAAATCCTTTATAAGCTTGTGAAATCATAGATCAGTTAGAATTTAACTCTTCTGCAATTCTCACCTTCACATTCGCGACAGCTACGCCCACTCCCTAAGCGACCAATTTAGATTTCAACACATTTTCTCCACTTGTAAGTGAGATATCCTAACATACACATAAGGATCACACCACTTTAGAGCACTCCGCAAGAGATAACCCACCTGTTTTCGCCTCAATATAACATTTTTGTATGTCTTCCACCATTATACACATTACACAGTTACTTCGTCTTCCTGAGTCTGAACTCATACCGTAACATGCAACTTACTTGACTCCCAACTAGGAGTCTTGAAAAGACTCTTCACACGCCCATAACTCGGGGTTACACATCCAATCCCAATGGAGATCATACCCTTAATAGTTCATCTATCATCCAGCAGGCCTCCCTCGCCACTTCCAAGTCATATAGATACCTCTCGTAGTGCTAACGTACTCATCACATAGCTACCCAACTGTCATTGCCGCTAATGGGGACAATACCGAACGTATAAGTTCAAAAACATAGCTCACATAATCAGCATCTTGGTGCTCAAGCCATAAGCAAAATCCGGCCTCAAGTCCACCCAACTGGCCCGACATAACTCACAAAGATCACGTCTCACCCCTCGATCAGGGAATCACAAGCTATTTAGGCACATCTGATATTGAGCGCTCGTTCGCGCGCGTACGAACACGTGGAGTGAATTTCAAGAGTTTCTTTTCAAGCTGAATCAAGAACGCACGATAAGAATTCAAGAACGTGAAGTTTTCCTAAAGGTTCTGCAGCCTCTCGAGGATAAGTACAGACGTCTCTGTACCGATCCACTAGACTCTACTAAACCGGCTCATGACTCGCGAGACCAAGTAACCTAGGCTCTGATACCACCTTGTCACGACCCAAACCCCGGTCGTGATGGCTCCCAACACTCTGCTAGGCAAGCCCGACCATTTACACAACCTTAACCAAATAACCTAGATGGATAAATAAATATTCACAAGTAAAAATAAAAATTCAAATGCGGAATCTCTGAAATAATTTCTAACATTCGAAAACCCCAAGATAAAATACTAAATAGCCCACAGATCTGGTGTCACGAACATGAGCCTCTAAAATGGAATATTCACCTATCACAAGTCTGTCTAGGAAAAATACGAATAAAAGGATAAAATAGATGGGAGAGATCAAGGCTGCGAACGCCATGCAGCTACCTCGACACTCCCAGATAACTGCTGCTCAGCTAACAAGCCCTCACTCACCCTTTGGTGTACCTGGATCTGCACACAAGGTGCAGGGAGTATTGTGAGTACTTCCAACTCAGAAAGTAATAAATATAAATAAGGTCTGAGGATAAGAAATCCTAAATAAACACAAAGTAAAGCTAAAAATACAATTAAACAGCAATACAGTTAAAATAAACATCAGAACAGATGAAGAACTAATGACAATTAAATATGCAATGCAACACATAAACCGGTACCTCCAGTACCCCGCTGCGGCCGTGCATCCTGCTCCATTTATTTAACGTCGACGGCGCTCACTGGGGGTGTGCAGACTCCGGGAGGGGCCCTTTACGGCCCAAGCGCAATAATAAGCCATCTCGTGGCATCAAACAGGCCTTTGGCCTCATATCAATATCATTATAATACTGCTGCGGCGTGCAGCCCGATCCCATACTCAGTCCAAAAATCACACAATAGTATAAAATATTCAACCCAAACTTCATTTAAAAATATTAACTTAATTTCTAATTTAAGAAAATGGCTGAGATTTCAAACACAGTATTAAATACCAGGACTGAGTTTAATATTTATGGATATGGTAGGAAACCATTAAAATAATCCCTGAAGGATTCAAGTAGTTGGCACGAAGCCCAATTATGACAATTAATCCATTTTTATAAGGATATTACAAATCTACAATCAAATAGGTATCAATTTTATTAAGCGGGACGGACCAAGTCACAATCCCTGACGGTGCTCTACCCCACGCCCGTTATTCGGCGTGCAAGTCACCTCACATAGCACTACGTTGTGCAAATTCGGGGTTTCAAACCCTCAACACAGCATTTACATTTATTACTAACCTCAAGTCGGCCAAGGTCCTAGCTTGCTATGCCCTTGCCTTTCGAATTCACCTCTTCGTGCGTCGATCTGCAAAACC
>NW_017681828.1:0-4362 GCF_001879085.1 Nicotiana attenuata | reverse complement strand
ATCGTATGCACAAATTTAACACGGTTTAATGTGAATGATCATAGAAATCCTAAAGCATGATATCTAATGCATCACACAAACTTAGAACATGATTTCTACAACAACTCAACATAATTTAAAACCTAAAACACGATTTCTACCCAGTTTACACCATAGAATCATATAGCTACCCTCCCCTTTTTTACTAGTTACCCTAATATATGTTTACAAAGGATTATTACAGACCAGGATTAAGTAAATTACACAAATGGGGTGTAAACTGAACTATAGGGGGCCTGAAGCAGGCTCAAAATAAACCTGGGAGTACCAGGCCTTCAATGTAGTCTCAAATGCCTAGAAATCTCATAGCCAACAAGTGTCCAGGTGTGTCAGAGTTCCCTAAGAACCTCATGGATCCCGGGCAGCGCTCACACCAAGACTTTTCTCAAATAGGGACTGGTTATGTGCAGTGTGCAAGAGCCGGCCCTTGTATGCCAGAGTTTAGAGAGATCTCAAGGATCCCTAAGCAGTACACATACCAGAGGGGCAGAACTTAATAATCTAAGAGTAAGTAAGAGTGTTTGACATAGTTTTGAAAGATTTAGTGAAAAACAGTGTGGAGATAACTTTTAGGAGTGAAAAAGATTTTCTAAAATAGACCAGTTTTAAGAAGATGCTAAGAATGAAAACCAATTTTTAGAAGAATACTAATAACATTTTGAAATCAGTTTTGAAGAAAGAAAATTCAGTGAACAGCCAATCAATCATAGAATACTCAGATTCACAGGCACTTAGCAAGCAGGTTTGCATATAGGGGTGAAAGGAATTGGGAACATATAGGAATCTCATTGAGGGTACATGAACAGGGTACAGGGAGGCATATAGACAACAATATGCAAAGAAAACTTAGGAACTTCATAGCCTTAACAAATTAACCAGGATAATAGGCAATTAAGAAATGGAGCAAGGATAGAATCAGACACAAAAGTAGGGTCAATCACATGCATTAGGTAACCAACATGATCACATAGTTAAGGGATTAAACAGAATTCAACAAACAGGCTGGTCAAGTATCAGATAACCAGGTGAAGTTTAGACATACTAGCTATACATTGAACAGGACAGAATTTAGACATGCTAAGCAAGGAAGTAAACAAGAAGACAGGTTGAATTCACAGTCAATGAACTAGTGCAGGAATGAAACACATAGAGTTTGGGTTTCAAAATTTAACTAGAGACATACCAGTTGAAGAAAAGAGTGAAGAATATAAAGCAGGTGTAGTTCCAATATCTAGCCTTGGCTTTCATCCGGCTAGATCAAGAGTTATCACAAGTAGCAGAGAAAGAAAGAGAGTTTGAGTGTGAGTGTGTGTTCGTTGAACTTGTGTTCGTGTGTTAAGAAGTAAAACAGAGGAGTTTATATAGCAGTTTAAGAGTAGGGCAAATAAGGTAACAGTACCAACTTCAGTTAATCAAGGGAAGATCACAGAATCAATTACACAAAAAATCAGCATAGTCTTCCCTTAATTAAGGGTAATTAACCAACGTTAAGGATAGGAAATATTTAAGGAAAGAAATTCAAATCAGACTTAGGCAAAGAGTGAATGATTAGTAATCTAATTAAGGAAATAATCGTGCAAGAAATCTGTAGATACTACAGGCAATTAAATAAGGCAAGAAGACTAATTAAAGTCATAAACAAGGAAATAATCAAGAATCATGCACACGAATTTTTAACAGAGAAAATCACTCAACAATTCTGGAAAGAACATATCAATTTCCATAAACAAAATAGGCTGAGTAAAACGTTAGGAACACAGAGAAATTAGACAGAAAATAATTCAAAAACCCTAATAGAGATTAATTAGGATAAAAATTACAAAGCAAGGAATTTGACTAAGGAAAAGCGTGTAAAATCAGAATATAGAATGAACCAATACGACTAGTAACTTTTGAAAGCTCATAATCGAAGCAAAACATCAGACATTTAGAGTTTTAGCATAAATCAACTAGGGCTTATGCAACTTTAGCATAAATCAGTCAGGAACACTTAAGAACAAACGATTAAGCGTTCAAAAATCAGAAAAACCTTTTGAAAAGATGACTTAGAGTAAACCCTAGTTTAGGAAAATGGGAAATCAGTTGAAAACCAGAAATTTTCAAGGAAAACATGTAAGAGTTGCTCGATTCGTCTCAGATCTATACAGACCTGAGAAGATCGGATATAATAAATTAGGGTTTTTAGAACGCATAATAGAGACGAGTACATAGGCCTAGAAAACTACGGGTTCATAGAAAAATAAGAAAGGTTTCTTACTCATGGTCGAGTGAACAACCTGAATTAGGCAAAGAAATCACAGGTGCAAGATAGACCGCGTAGGTCCTTTGAGATCTTCTCAAGGATCTAGGAAACTGATGAACCATAGCAAGTAGGAGGCCAATATAGGCTTGAGATGATGAAGAAATATCATCAAATGGTGGTGTGAGCCGGTGACGATGCCTGAGGATTAGGGTTCAGATAGAGAGCATTTGAGAGAGAAGGGAACGGAGGGCGGCGGAGTATGGTGGGAAATGAATTAGGTTAGAGGGGGTCGTTTGGAATTAAAATGGTAAGAACAAATATGGGTCGTTGATCTCAGAGATCAACGGCCAGGATTAGGGGGGTCTGGATCGGGTTTAATTGAATTTGGGCCTGGGTGAGTTGGGTTAGGGACTTGGGCTGGTATTTAGGTACGAAAATTAGAGAAATTAAAAGGCTATTTATTAAAATACCCAAATAATTGAATAAAATGTTATTTTATAAAATAATTAACAGTGAGAAAAAATAATTTTCATGCATAGAAGTGCTTCAATATAATTATTCAATATTTTAAAAATATACGGGACCAACTTCTGGTAAAATCATACAGTGATGTGTACGTGGGGTATAATTGCAAAATCAATGCAATTATAACCAAGAGGTGTAAATCTGGCCATTTGTGAAATAAATGGAGCTTAATATGGCTATAAATAGCAAAATTAAATCAATAAAATGTTATAGAGCCATTTGTGATGCAATTTTATAATCATTTATATAAATAAAATACTAGAATAAATTAATTTAAAAAATATGGAAACTATGAAAACTGTCCGTTGATGCTAATGCATAGTTTTGAAGGTATATATGCATTTTAAAATATTATAGGGAAAAATTAGGTTTCAACAGCTGCCCCTCTTTACCCGGGAAGGATGAAAGAGTTTTTGGATAAAGAAATGATGACCAATTCTGACCGAATGGGATGTTTTGAAAGATAGAGGCCGGACTCTGGTCTTTGAGCTGCCTACATATCCCTGGTTTTACAAGAATCAGGCCATGTGTAGTTTCGGATCCACCGGTGAATGAAGCCGATGGAGTTGTCATAGGAATGGTTGCCAATTTCAGCGAAGGTACTTTTGTGAAGGGTAGTGTCGGATGGAGTAATGATTATGGGTCTAGAGTGTATTGGATGTATTATAGGGCAGATAGCTGGATATCACGAGGTAAGATGGATAGCTGATGAGAATCAATTATAAACGACAAAATGAAAATGGTATGAACGGAAACCGGAGCGAATGGTTGCTCCCATTTGAAAAACGGTTACCTCTGAGATCACCTGCAAACTCAAAATACGATACATGCAAGTACATAGATTACTGCGAGTATTTAAACGTGATGCAAATTCCCTTTGGACCATGAAAGATTGTCTTTGGACGGTGCGGATGACATCTTTAGACCATGATGTCTTGGGCCATGAATTGTGAGATAAGAGATTCTCAGGCCATGAAATGATGTTCTCGAGCCATGAAAATGGTGCCTCCGAACCAGACACCTTTGAATAATGATATGGAAATTTGAGAGATCCTCAGGCCATGGCATGGTGTATTCCGGCTATGAGGATGATGCCTTTAGACAATGACGCCTTTGGACAAATTGGCGATATTTCAGCCCATGAGATTCAATAATATGATGCTAAAATTAACAAGACAAGGCTTAGTCTTGTGAGATTGAGGGAAGATCTTAGCCCGAAAGAGAAGCAAATAGATAGTGCCGAAATAGAGCAATATTTATGCAAGGAGGGACAATGCTTAGTCCCATGAGAAGGCGGTGCTTAGCCTTATGCGGAATGGAGACAGAGATTAGTCTCATGCAAGATGCGGGACAGGGCTTAGTCCCATGCAAATGGGAGGCAGATCTTAGCCTTATGCAAATATGGAGGCAGGGCTTAGCCTCATACAAGGTTCGGGACAGGGCTTAGTTCCATGCAAATGGAAGGCAGAGCTTAGCCTTATGCAAATATGGAGGCAGGGCTTAGCCTCATGCAAGGTTCTGGACAGGGCTTAGTCCCATGCAAATGGAAGGCAGAG
>NW_017681827.1:5434-7265 GCF_001879085.1 Nicotiana attenuata | reverse complement strand
GGTTCGATTAGTCTTTCGCCCCTATACCCAAGTCAGACGAACGATTTGCACGTCAGTATTTCTAACTTTTCTCATCATCCGACCCTATTGTGAGGTCGTATACTATCTTTTTTTTAGAACTATGTACATATATCACACTTAGGGAAAGTTCATATATCTTAAACGAAATTGGAATATCTAACCCCCAAACTTTCTATATACTTCAAAATCACTTCAGACTATAAAACTTCGGCCTAAACACACATTCACATCATTTGAAGGGGAACTGTGATACCTTTTATCTCACAATAATAGCCACTTCTTATAGTAACTTACTAATGTGGTACTTCTAGTTCTGATTTGTATAAATCTAAACAACTTAAAATCATTTCCTAAAATTCAATGTTGCCTGCTCTTGGTTCTCATTTCGTACAGCATATTATTCTTAGCTATATTTCCCTTAGGCTTCTTTTCTGTCCAAACCTATTGTGATCTATAGGCCCGCTGCGGTTGAATTCTTAACCTGATACACCGTGGGGTATGACATATGGATACACTGCCATACATATCTGATAAATCACTTTATGCACCATCAAGTGAGTCTTGGGTCTTAATTCCTAAAAACATGCGAAGATTTTGCTATAGTCACTGTTACTTACATTTTTTTTTTGAGTCATCCATGTGCATCACTGTATACTCACAAGTCTCCAAAAATTTTGATACATTGTAAATTGGAGATCTGGTAACTGATTAAAAAAAATAACTAGCTTACTAAATAACCACAAACCTGCTAACTGAAAGACTGTATAACTGGTAACTGAGTAAAACTAATGACCATAAAATGTAATAACTGCTTTTGCTTTCTGATAAGGTTATGCTCTAATCTATTACATCCACTTTTAACATCATCTCATGTCTCATTTCTTACCAATCTATACTCCATAATTATACCCCAATGGGCAATTATTCTCTCTTGGACATTAGGTTTCTCCTGCGCGTCGCTTGGGCATCCAATACGTTTGAAATTCGATAGGAAGAGAAGGTTAACTATTGCTCTAAGCTCCATGGCACGATCTAGAGTAGAAAGAAGTGAGACAATCCTGAATGTCTTGGTAGTTAACCGTTTAAATGAGTGGCCGACACACACATATAAAGGAAACTCCACTAGATACGGCTTCATAGACTCCCTAGGACACTTGAACCTAGTGCTCTGATACCAAGCTTTGTCACGCCCCGAACCTGGTCCTGGACGTAACACGGCACTCGGTGCCTGACTACATGTGATCGAGCGAACCAACTAGCTGGCTGAATCAACATGTGGTATCATAACATACTGAATGCGAAAGATAAACTAACACATGCTGAAATACTGAAAGTCTGGATGATATAAATCAAAATGCAGAAATACTAATACAATTCTAAAACATATTTGTAGCCAACATAGCTTCATATGAAAAGCCTGTGACTCTGTCTAACTGTTACTCTAGTCCATGAAGCCTCTAATTTGTACTGAAAATACTGACTGTCTAAAAATACTGAAGACTGTAGTAATAGTAATGCCCCGAAAGAACTGGGGATCACCAAATAGCTGGTAGGAGAATCCTAGCGCTCTGAATCATCAACCTGTAAATCATTACTTGCATCGTGAGATGCAGGCCCCGGGCAAAAGGGACGTCAGTACATTTGAATTGCATTGGTATGTAAAGCAATTGAAAGAAAGAATTATAAATGCTGAAACTGAAACCAAGCCGATAACTGAGAATTTATAATTGATAACCGAAATGATAACTATTGAAACTAAAACTGAAATGATAACTGGTAACTGATAACTTAACTGATAACTGATAACTGA
>NW_017681827.1:0-3873 GCF_001879085.1 Nicotiana attenuata | reverse complement strand
GTCCTCGAATCGATTGTACTTGACTGTAACTTCTGCTAACTCCGGACCTTAAATGAGTCTGGTAGCAAACATGAACTTTCATTAACACTTGCATACTAAACTGAATGAATACATGATTACTGAACTGTTGATATGCTGAACTTAATGACTGTTGCATTGACTGAATATTGGTCTGCCATGGATACATGAATACAGAACTAACATGGATATTCGAATATTGAACTGGCACGAATATTTGAGAATTGGACTAACATCAATATCAGAGTACTAAGCTGGCATGAATATCTAAGTATTGGACTGACATGAGTAGCTGAGTATTGAACTGACTTGAATATCTGAGTATTGAACTGACATGAGTATCTGAGTACTGAACTGGCATGAATATCTGACTACTGAACTGACATGAGCATTTGAGTACTGAACTGGCATGAGTATCTGAGTACTGAATTGACATGAGTATTTGAGTGCTGGAACTTGAATGTTACAACATGACACGTGAAATGCTGGATGTACCACCACTAATTCTGGTGGCAACTCTAACTCATAAGCTAATTGACCCATCCTTCGCTAGATTCTATATGGCCCAATATAGCAGGGACTATGCTTCTCCTTCTTCCCAAATCTCATAACGCCTTTCATAGGCTAAAGCTTCAGAAACACCCAATCATCAACTTGAAACACTAGGCCTCTATGCCGCACCCTCGAATAGGACTTTTGGCGGCTCCGGGTCGTCTTCAAATGCTCTTGAATCGACTTAACTTTCTCCATAGTCTGATAGGCCAAATTTGGTCCCAATAACTCCGCTTCGCCAACTTTGGACCAACTAATTGGCAGTCTACACCTTCGCCCATAAAAATCATGCTTTCAAAATAAGCGAGATAATCCTATTATAAGGTCCATATTTACCATCTCCACTAAAGGATGTGTATTCTGTGATAAAACACTAGGCTTTCTGCTACCCGACTTTCACTTGCTAACATTTCGGACAGTTTGGCCACAAGGTCTGTGAAGTTCTTTCTCATGTTGGTCCACCAATAAACCTCCTTAAGACCATGATACATATTTTGGAACCTGAATGGAAAGAATACCTAGAATTATGGCTTTCTAACATGATCTTCCCTCTTTAAGTCCATCTATGTATGGAACACACAATCTGTCCTAGTACCTCAAAGTACCATCATCTCCCCCTTATTCAAAAGCCATCGTCTTATACTTGTGAATCTCCTCTTTCAACTGCAACACGTAGGGATCATCAAATTGTTTCTCCTTCTCAACGGCTACTAAGGGGGAACAAGTCCTGTTCTAGACAACAACTCCGTCATCTTCGAAATCCGAGGTCGAACTCCTATCTTGGCTGGTGAACTTTTTTTTACTAGAGTTCTCTTATCTACCTCAATCATGAGTTATACTTCCCACACTTTATCTTCTTAAGAACTTCCTGAAAACACTTATAGAATTGTTGTGAGCTATGTCTTTAACCAGTATACCGAAGACTAGAGTCTCGTGCAATGACACTACCCTCGTGATACATAACTGGGCATGATTTTATAGCTTTCTGCTATCACTTTATCATCAATAACTAAACTCGGTGATCATTCTACTCACTTTGTTTTTCTTACACATGCTAGACATAATCCGTGTGGTAATTATACAATTTTTCCTCATTACCGAACTGATTTTCTTTTTCATATCCCATGCTACTATTCGAGTTTCAGTCTCCAACTGGACTTACTGAAAATTTTCACATTACCCCGTAGATCAAAGGTCTTATACTTGTGGATCCTTCTCTTTTTGCTGGGATCCAAATAACTTTCCTTATTCTCTGCAATTCTTTGCACTCTATGTCAATGACGACTCATCTTCCAACTTACTTCCGAGAAATCTTTCTTACTAGCAAAAACTAAATTCTACACTTAATGGAAAGCTAATGTATTCACAACTATCATATACAATCTTAATAATTTAACTCTGCTCACACTGTCAATCCTGGAGAAACCACATTACGATAATTCCTAAAGGCTATTCTTCTGTAGTTTGTGCTCTCACTGCTAGTTAATTTTTTTTCCCACTATCACTGTACTCCGGGTTTTACTTAAACTCTTTGGGTTCTAACACGTGTTCGGTATTTCAAACTGTCATCCACTCTCTAGGGTTAACCTGGCTAAGTGAAATCTTACCTCTACTAGCCATGTTGAGCTAATTCACAGTATCTACTCAAAACTTACTTACTATTCTCTTACTAACCACCTGCTAGCGTCATGTGTTCATGATCTGCTTTGAATAACTAAAGTGAAGCATAAGGTTATTTCTAACTTCCCTCATCATCCGACCCTATTGTGAGGTCGTATACTATCTTTTTTTTTGAACTATGTACATATATCACACTTAGGGTAAATTCATATATCTTAAACGAAATTGGAATATCTAACCCCCAAACTTTCTATATACTTCAAAATCACTTCAGACTATAAAACTTCGGCCTAAACACATATTCACATCATTTGAAGGGGAACTGTCATACCTTTTATCTCACAATAACAGCCACTTCATATAGTAACTTACTAATGTGGTACTTCTAGTTCTGATTTGAATAAATATGAACAACTTAAAATCGTTTCCTGAAGTTCACTATTGGCTGCTCTTGGTTCTCATTGCATACATCATATCTTCTAGTCATTTGCATGAGTTCTACGGAAAATACATCTCTAATAATTACAATCGTTTTTGACTCCTAGGTATTTTACCCTTAGGCTCTTTTCTGTCCAAACTATAGTGACCAATGTTAGGGTCTGATATCTGAACTATCATCATCCAACTTGTGGCTCCATTTCTATTAATTAAATGAAGTTGTTCTAGGAGGTAAAACACATACGAATACACTACCATGCACAAACTTATCTTTCAAAGTATACCATCATCTGATAAATCACTTCCTGCGCCCTCCGGTGAGTCTTGGTCTTAATCCGGACCTAAAATATGTGAAGATTTTGCTATGATCACTGTTGCTTACATTATCTTTTAGCACCCATAGGCATCATTGTATACTCACCAGTCACCAGGATTTTTATACACTGAAAATTGGAGATCTGGTAACTGAATAACAAATAATTGGCATACTGAATAACCATAAACTTGCTAGCTGAAAGGCTGCTAACGGGTAACTGAGATAATCTGATATCCATAAAACATGATAAATGCTTTTTTTTACTTTCTGATAAGGTTATGCTCTAATATGTACTACTATCCATTGCATCCCTCTTTTAAAATCCTCTCAAGTCTCATATTTACCAAGCTGTACTCCATAATTATACCCCAATGGGCAATTATCCTCTCTAGGACTTTAGGTTTCTCCTACGCTTTACTTGGGCATCCAAAACGTTTGGAATTCGATAGGAAGAGAAGGTTACCTATTGCTCTAAGTTTCATGGCACAATCTAGAGTAGAAAGAAATGAGACAATCCTGGATGTCTTGGTAGTTAACCGTTTATATGAGTGGCCGGCACACACATATAAAATTAACTCCACTGGACACGGCTTCATAGACTCCCTAGGACTCTTGAACCTAGTGCTCTGATACCAAGCTTTGTCACACCCAGAACCTAGGCCTGGACGTAACATGGCACTCCGTGCCTGACTACATGTGACCGAGCGAACAACTGGCTGGCTGAATCAACATGTGGTATCATAGCATACTGAATGCAGAAGATAAACTAACACATGCTGATATACTGAAAGTCTGGATGATATAAATCAAAGTGCGGAAATACTAATACAATTTTGAAATATATTTGTAGGCAACATAGCTTAATATGAAAAGCCTGTGACTCTGTCTAACTGTTACTCTAGTCTATGGAGCCTCTAATGAAGTACTGA
>NW_017681826.1:0-10846 GCF_001879085.1 Nicotiana attenuata | reverse complement strand
GTCGACGGTTCCGTGCCTTTCCCCCTCAAGTTGTCCGCTTGAGGGTACCAGTCTAGACCCCCATAGTAACCTTACTCTTATCATAACTGTGCATGCATCATGGTCAAACCTAGTCGGATTAATATGTTGTCCACATAATAGTCCTTTAAGACGAGCCTTATCCAAAGTCCAACGGGGTTTCCATAATCCCAACGGACACAATCACGTTCTGTGCATTAATTTGGAGAACTAAATGCCAATATGCTAATCATGAATGTACAAATAGTTGAGTCCGGTGGGGGAGAAGGGCCTAACCTTTTGTTTTGCAGAAAATGAGGCATGAGGTCCCCAGATTCGGCATGGTCAGCAACATTCCACCCTTGCTACTAGATTGGTGGGAGGACCTTTCCTCAAGTGACAAGAAACACGTAAGAAAGCACTTGGGCAATTTATCTTCTCTACTAGACATTCAGCCAAACAATAGGTTGATCGAGGCTGCCACTTTGTTCTGGGATAGTGAAAGGGCTGTGTTCCGTTTCGGCGACATAGAAATGATACCACTCCTAGAAGAAATTGGGGGACTGGCTTGGGATAGCCCTGGGTTGTTGGTGCCGGAGAACCGTACTGGTAAAGGGTTCCTAAAGATGATGGGGATGAAGAAAAATGCTGACTTGGAATTCCTAAAGAAATCCTACATACCCTTCAAATACCTGTATGAGAGATACGGCCATAGCAAGTCCTACCGTACCTTCCATGGCGAGCTTTTTATCACTTCTCTGGGACACATCCATCGCAGAGTGTTCGTATTCATTGTGTGCTTCTTGGGCCTGATAGTGTTCCCGATGAAAAGGGAAAGAATCCATACTAGATTGGCCATGGTCGCCAAGACTTTGATGGAAGGGATCAATGGACAGACATACACTATAGTCCCCATGATCATAGCCGACATCTACAGGGCTCTGGAGCTCTATCAAAGAGGGATCAAGCATTTCGAGGGTTGTAACCTGTTGCTGAAGTTGTGGTTATTAGAACATCTTCAAAGGCGTCAGTATCACCAAGAATTTCTACGAAGGGCTTGGAACGACCATATTGCCTTCCATCACCCCAAGAGGATGACTTACATTCTGGACATGTTTGCTCAGCCGGAAAGTGTCAAAGAGTGGGTTGAGTCATTCGACAATCTAACCGAGGAATAAGTGCAATGGATGTTTGAATGGTTCCCAACAGACGAATTCATCATCACGTCCAAGGACGCTCCACACTTGGTGCTGATTGGGTTGAGAGGAATATACCCTTATGTCCCTATCCGAGTTATGAGACAAGCGGGCAGGAAGCAGGTTGTACCCACGATTGCCAAGATGAGCCATTTCAGAGCGGACTTTCAAGACGACGACATCCCTTACAAGTGCCAAGCCCAGCACATGTGGCACTGCAAAATCATTGTGGAAAAGAACACCATTGAGCTAGACATGTATCATGCGGGGTGCAAACCTCTCTACCCAGCATGGTTAGAAGACAATCTAAAGGGAATGGTGAGGCCAGGAGCCGGTCGAGGGAATAGGATCATAGACGAAAAAACTGAAGCTCAAGTCAAATACAATAGACTACACAAGAGGGTCCACGACTCTGAGAATGAGCACCGGGAAATACATGAGGCAAATATGAGGTTGATTGAAGAATGGAAAGAAATGGCCGTCACTTCCAACAGAAAGTTGGAATATCTAGAGCGAGGATTAGTGAGCTGGTGGTTAAAGTCATAAAGAGGATTGAGGATTGCCAGAATGCTGAAGGAAGCGAAGGAAGACATTTGGCTAGAGCCTACCTGCTGCTGGGTCTACGCGAACTGGGGAACCTGTACGATGGAGTCAGGAAGATCGAATCTGGGGAAGGTCCTTCTGGGACCAAATAGGCTAGATTTATTTGCTTTCCTAAAATGTAATAAGGCCAAGTGCCAATAGTGACTTACTTTTCTATTATCTTAGTGTCGTTTTGGAATTCATCTATTTTTCATATTATGAAATGAGGCATTTGTTGGCATCTAAAGTTCTCTAAATCTATTTGTCGCTAGGCCTACCTCGGGCACAACGAGGCTCCCAAATTAGGACGCGAATTTACACTCTCGCAATATGTTTTAAATACTGCAAACATTTCAGAACCCTTACTGACTTGTTTACCTTTTGTTTTTTCCTTTATTTTGATTATTCCCATCCCCTAAAGTTGGTTCGCTCATACTGGCATCATCAGTGTATCATACCAGATCTAGAGGCCCTCCACCTCCTCCTCCTCCAAGCAATACAAAGAGCAAAGGGAAGGCTAAAATGGATGACTTAAGTGGTATTCGAAAGGAAAATGCGGAAAATGCAGAAACTTCAGATGGTCGGAGTACTCCGACACCGAATGCTTTGGTTCTAAGATTAGAACAAAAGATACTGTAGCTACAGGGAGAACTTGAGCAGGTCCGCAACTTGGCAAACTTATCCCTCACTTTGAATGTTCCCGACATTAATCAACAAAACCCAAAGAACCCAGCACCTCCTCAGAACACACCAAACCAACATCCACAAAACCCTCATGCACCGCATCAATATACAATTCCACCTCAGAATCTCAATCCCTTACTGGTACCAACTCCGCCACAACACCACCATCAATCAATCCAGTACCCACCAACTGCCACTTACCACACTCCCCAGAACACACCACAACCCATTCCCGATCCTCAAAACTCAACCAATTACCATCACTACACCCAAGTCCCTAGCACTCATCAAAACAACCCCATATATGTGGAGACCATACCTCACTCTACTCAGCCAACTTCATATACACCAGAATCAACTGAGAATGACCTGCTCATCAAGAACATGGCCAAAGAACTCAAGAAATTGACAAGTCGGGTTCAGGGTGTCGAAGGCGGCAAAGGGAAAGAGGGTTTGAATTATGAAGACCTATGCATACAGCCGGATGTAGAACTACCAGAGGGATACAAACCTCCTAAGTTCGAGATGTTTGACGGTACAGGTGATCCCAGGGTTCATCTGAGGACCTATTGTGACAAGCTTGTTGGAGTCGGAAAAGATGAAAAGATCCGGATGAAACTCTTCATGAGGAGTCTTACTGGTGATGCTTTGTCCTGGCACATCAGCCAAAATCCCAAGAAATGGTCCAATTGGGTAAGTATGGCATCAGATTTCATGGACCGATTCAAGTTCAACACAGAAAACGCACCAGATGTTTTCTACATCCAGAATCTTAAGAAGAAACCCACCGAGACTTTCCGTGAGTATGCTACTCGTTGGAGGTCAGAAGCGGCCAAGGTCAGAACATCTATGGACGAGGAACAGATGAACAAGTTCTTCGTCGGAGCACAAGATCCGCAGTATTATGAAAGGTTGATGGTTATTGAAAACCATAAATTCTCTGATATCATCAAACTTGGGTAAAGAATAGAGGAAGGCATCAAAAACGAGATGGAAACAAATTTCGAGGCATTACAGGCCACAAATAAGGCATTGCAATCAGGCGGCATATCAAAGAAGAAAGACGTTGGGGCAGTAATGGTGGCTCAAGGCCCAAAATCTCCACTTACCTATTGAACACCTCCACCCACATATCAAACACCTCTTCCCACATATCAAACACCTCCATCCACATACCAAGCACCACCACCTACATATCAACCATCATCTCCCAGATATTCCCAACCAGTCACTGTCTATCATACCTATAACTCCTAACCATCTCA
Source organism: Nicotiana attenuata (assembly GCF_001879085.1). NCBI lineage: Eukaryota > Viridiplantae > Streptophyta > Magnoliopsida > Solanales > Solanaceae > Nicotiana > Nicotiana attenuata. The sequence goes on along the minus strand of NW_017681826.1, from coordinate 7,122 downwards.
TTTCCAGTCACCTCCGACTCGCCAAAATTATCCAAGACCAAGACCCAGACCCAACTTTGACCGCAAGCCGCCCAGACAATACACCGCTATTGCTGAACCCATCGACCAGTTGTATGAAAGGTTGAAAGCCGCAGGTTACGTCACTCATGTTCTCGCTGTGGCATTAGAGAATCCATCCCAATGGGTCAATCCTAACAAAACTTGTGCGTACCATTCTGGTATGAAGGGCATACCACTGACGAGTGCCGAGCATTGAAAGATAAGATCCAGACGCTGATTGATAACAAGGTCATACAGGCAAAGGAAGCCACACCCAATGTTCACAACAACCCTCTCCCTAATCATAGAGGTGGTGGGATACATGTGATAGAGACGAACGAAGAGTGGGATCCTGAGGGGTCGATTGGGCTTATTCGGGAAGGTGATGACTTTAAACCCTCAGTCACACTTAATCATATTGTAGTACAGACTCAGTCGCCAATCGAGGTTGAGGTAGCCACATCAGTTCCATTTGAGGTAGAGGTGGCTCTACCCGCGGCAACCCCTGTTCCGTTTGAAGTAGAAGTGGTTGCACTTTTTACAGTGACAGTATCAACCACACCTCCTTTCAATTCAAAAGCAATACCTTGGGATTATGTTGCCGAAGCTAGGCGAAAAGGAAAGGCAAAGATGGAGGAATCCGATGCCGCACAAGGAATGACTAGGATCGAAAGAATCTATACACCTGAACACCTGGGAAGACCAAGTAAGGATGCCGCTGCCAAGAAGCCAGTCATTGAAATAGGGCCAGATGACCTTTGGAGGAAAGTACAAGCAAGGGAGTATTCCGTCATTGATCATTTAAACAAAACCCTAGCTCAGATATCCATCCTGTCATTGTTGCAAAATTTAGAAGCACACAAGAACGCTTTGATGAAGGTGTTCAGCGAAGCTCATGTGCCCTATAATATCATAAGCGGAGAAATGGCTAACATGGTGGGACAGGTGTTGGAAAGTCACAAAATCACTTTCCACGAGGATGAGTTGCCGCTTGAGGGTTTGAATCACAATAGGGCACTGCACATCACAGTGCGATGCGAAGACTACTTCATTACCAGGGTCCTGATTGATGGAGGATCCAGTCTCAATATTTACCCATTGACAACACTGAAGAGGTTGGACAAAGGCCTATACGAGATACGAGAAGGGACCATGAACGTGAAGGCTTTTGATGGGTCTCAGAGAGCTACCATCGGAGAAATTAATCTCTTTCTGCAAATGGGGCCTACATGGTTCGATGTCGAGTTTCAGGAGCTGGACATATCTCCATCCTACAATCTGCTGTTAGGACGACCATGGATACATGCCGTTGGGGCTGTGGCATCAACCTTGCATCAGGCAGAAAAGTTTGAAGGGGACCATCAGGAGGTGATCATTCACGGGGACGGGAGTAACCCCATTTACACCAGCCAAACCATCCCGGTTATCGAAACAAAAGAAGGCTAGGAGGAAAAACCTATCATCACATTCAACGTGTCAACGCCATTGAGAATGACAAACGGTGGAGTAGCAAAATAGAAAGCATACTCGCATGGTCTGGGTATGAACCCGGTAAAGGGCTTGGGAAGAACCTCCAGGGTATTACTAAGCCGATACAATTGAAGGGTCATGGCACTACCTTTGGGCTCGGATATCAGTACACATGGCAAGAGTATAATGATTGGTCGCCTCCATGGCGCGGACTGTATTACCCTCTCGAGCAACCAGTGCCACATCTGCATCAAGCTTTTCACCAAGCTGACACAATATGGGGAACTGTAAAAGAAGAGGCATTAGCTGGGCTGAAGAATCTGTTCTTGGAGGACGAAGACATGGACTGCAGTGCAATAATTGAGGAGGAGGAGGAAGAAGGCCTCACTATTCAGACTGTGGAGAAGGGAGCTGTTCTCAAGAACTGGACCGCCACAGCGTCCCGGGCCCGCCGAGTCATTGGGTAGCTTGGCAGATTTTATTTCTATAGCCATTCTAGGCATTTAAGATTTTCAGTAACTTTGTTTTAAAAGACTTATTTGTTTCAAACTAAATGCTCGATTCATCGAGTCGTACTTGTCTAGATGTTTTTCAGTTTTAATCAAATGCATTGCTCTTTATTATTCATTATAATTTTCTACATTTTTTCTTTCTACAACGTTATTATTACTTTTCCTGATGAACCGGTGACTGTGACATGTAATGAGGCAACGCAATATGAGGATAGTGATTCGGAGGAAAAAGACGAGATACCCGAGAAAGTTGTCAGGGAGGTTGAAAACTTTGAGAATAAGCCCAAGTCCAACCTGGACGAAACCGAAGCAGTAAACTTGGGGGACGCTGAGACCGTCAAGGAGACTCGCATCAGCATTCACCTGTCAAGGTGGTTGAGTACCCAACCTGGTTAGCCAACATTGTGCCAGTTCCAAAGAAAGATGGAAAAGTCAGAGTATGTGTTGACTATCGAGATTTAAATAGAGCAAGTCCCAAGGACGACTTCCCACTGCCGAATATACACATCCTGATCAACAATTGCGCCAAGCATGAACTCCAATCCTTTGTAGATTGCTTCACGGGTTATCACCAGATCTGGATGGACGAAGAAGACGTAGAGAAAACTGTTTTTATCACACCACGGGGGGTATACTCCTACAAGATGATGCCATTTGGTCTAAAGAATGCTGGGGCTACCTATATGAGAGCCATGACAACCATCTTCCATGATATGATACACAAAGAAATAGAGGTGTATGTGGACGACGTCATTATCAATTCCAAGAGGGTCGCAGATCACATAGCAGACTTGAGAAAGTTCTTTGACAGGTTAAGGAGGTACAACTTAAAGCTAAACCCCGCAAAATGTGCGTTCGGGGTTCCCACAGGGAAATTATTGGGATTCATCGTTAGCCATCGAGGGATCGAGCTAGATCCATATAAAGTCAAGGCTATTCAGGAGTTACCGCCGCCTAGGAGCAAAAAGGACGTGATGAGCTTCCTAGGGCGTCTCAACTATATCAGTCGCTTCATAGCACAGTCCACAGTCATATGTGAACCCATCTTCAAGATGCTGAGGAAAGATGCCGAGACAAGCTGGACCGAAGATTGCCAGAAAGCTTTTGACAAAATCAAGGAATACCTGTCCACACCACCGGTCTTGGTCTCGCCAGAGCCGGGATGACCTTTGCTACTCTATCTATCTGTATTGGATGGAGCCTTCGGAAGCGTTCTAGGACAACATGATAAGACAGGGAGAAAGGAGCAAGCCATATACTACTTGAGTAAGAAGTTCACGCCTTACGAAGCACGATACTCTCTGCTGGAACGCACTTGTTGTGCTTTGACCTGGACGACCCAAAAGTTGAGGCATTACTTCTGTGCCTATACCACATACCTCATATCCATGATGGACCCTCTGAAGTACATATTTCAGAAACCCATGCCGACTGGGAAGTTGGCCAAGTGGCAGATACTGTTGAGTGAGTTCGATATCGTCTATATAACTCAAAAGGTGGTCAAAGGACAAGCATTGGCAGATCACCTTGCTGAGAATCCGGTGGGAGGAGAATACGAACCCTTGAAAACGTATTTTCCTGATGAAGAGGTGTCATTCGTAGGAGAGGACATTACCGAAGCATACGACGGTTGGAGGATGTTCTTTGATGGAGCTACAAATTTCAAAGGAGTAGGCATTGGAGCAGTTTTGGTATCAGAAACATGTCAACATTATCCGGTATCTGCTAAACTCAGATTTCCCTGCACCAACAACATGGCAGAGTATGAGGCCTGCATATTAGGACTCAACATGGAAATCGACATGAATATTCAGGAGCTTCTGGTAATCGGTGATTCAGATTTGCTTGTGCACCAGGTACAAGGAGAGTGGGCCACCAAGAATTCCAAGATATTTCCATATATGTACCATATAAAAGAATTAAGAAAGAGTTTCACGAAGATAGAGTTTCGGCATGTACCCAGAATTCAGAATGAGTTTGCCGATGCATTGGCCACCTTGTCATCTATGATATAGCATTCGGACAAGAATTTCATCGATCCCATCCCAGTGAGAATTCATAATCAACCGGTGTATTGTGCCCACGTCGAAGAAGAAACAGACGGGAAGCCTTGGTTCTATGACATCAAAGAATATTTGGTGAAAGGAGAATATCCGGAGCATGCAAACCACACCCAGAAACGTACACTCCGGAGATGTCCAATCACTTTTTCCATAGTGGAGGAAACTTGTACAGAAAGAACTCCTGATTTGGGATTGCTAAGATGTGTCGACGCAAAAGAAGCTTCTAAACTACTTGAGGAGATACATGATGGAACCTGCGGCCCGTATATGAATGGTTTTGTCTTGGCCAAGAAGATACTTAGGGCCGGTTACTTTTGGATGACTATGGAGACAGACTGCGTCCAGTATGTCCGCTAATGTTACCAATGTCAAGTGCATGCTGATATGATAAAAGTGTCGCCGAATGAGCTCAATGCGACAAGCTCACCTTGGTTGTTCGCCGTCTGGGAATGGATGTCATCGGTCCTATTGAGCCCACTGCTTCAAACGGGCACAGGTTTATTCCAGTAGCCATTGATTAATTCAAAAAATGGGTAGAGGCTGCATCTTACAGAGCTGTGACCAAGAAAGTCGTCGCGGATTTTGTCAAAGATCGTATTGTTTGCTGATTCGGAGTTCCCGGGTCCATTGTTACTGATAATGCCGCCAATCTCAACAGTGATCTGATGAGAGCCATGTGTGAAACTTTCAAAATCAAGCACAAGAATTCCACAGCCTATAGACCTTAGATGAATGGAGCCGTAGAAGCCGTCAACAAAAACATCAAGAAGATACTAAGGAAGATGGTAGAAAACTACAATGGCACGAGAAGCTACCCTTCGCTATGTTGGAATACCGCACCACAGTTCGCACATCAACCGGGAAAACTCCCTACATGCTGGTTTATGGTACCGAAGTTGTCATCCTAGCCGAGGTAGAGATTCCTTCTTTAAGAATCATACAGGAGGCTGAACTCAGCGATGCAGAATGGATAAGGAGCCGCTATGAACAATTGGCCTTTATCGATGGAAAGAGGATGAACGCAGTATATCGCGGTCAACTTTATCAGAACAGAATGTCCAGAGCTTTCAACAAAAGGGTCAAACCGAAACAATTTGCACCAGGACAGCTGGTGTTGAAGAAGATCTTCCCACATCAAGATGAAGCCAAAGGGAAATTCTCTCTCAACTGGCAAGGTCCTTACATGGTTCACAGGGTGTTAACAGGAGGATCACTCATACTTGCAGAAATGGACGGAGAAATCTGGCCAAAACCAATCAATTCAGACGCAGTCAAAAGATATTATGCTTAGGCTATTTATATTTCCTCATTTTGATGTAATTGAACTACGCTTGACCTAATTCCCGTTTAAGAGGGGATACGTAGGCAGCCTTATGGGTTCGGTCATACCATCATAAAATTTCCATTTCCGCCCAAGATCAGAAACTGGGGTAGAATTTTAAGGAGGACCCTCAAAATTCCGGAACAAGTCCAGCCAACGCCAACATATGTCAGACGGTCAGAAATCGGTTAATAAACTGGGGCAGAATTTTGAGGAGGACCCTCAAAACTCTAACATAAGAAGCTGCAGTGTCTCTGAAACGTGTTACAGTCACTAGTTCATCTAAAATTACTTGATATTTCAATATGTTTCTAAATAACTCTATTTTCATCAATAATTGCATGTTTTCGAAAACTCTAATTTCGTAATAGTCAGGTGTTACCCAGGGAAACTCAAACGAGGCCTCCAAAACGGAGCATAGCAAGGCCAACGGACAAAAGCACGAACCAACCTCCCCTCACAAAACTTACAATTTTTCTTTGAGCGCAGGCACATCTGACATAGCGATGGCATTCGCAAACAAATGTACCCAAAGCAAATTCACTATCCCAACGGGCCATCGGACACCGAACGTATCCCCAGCTAAGAAACATTCTACTCTCACTTGCTATCTGTTCTTTGCATGAGGCTAATCCCTGCCTCCATATCTGCATGAGGCTAATCCCTGCCTCCGTGTTTGCCTGAGTCTAATCCCTGCCTCCACATCTGTATGAGGCTAATCCCTGCCTCCACATCTGTATGAGGCTAATCCATGCCTCCATATTTGCATGAGGCTAATCCCTGCCTCCACATACGCATGAGGCTAATCCCTGCCTCCATATTTGCATGAGGCTAATCCTTGCCTCCACATCTGCATGAGGCTAATCCCTGCCTCCATATCTGCATGAGGCTAATCCCTGCCTCCATATTTGCATGAGGCTAATCCTTGCCTCCACATCTGCATGAGGCTAATCCCTGCCTCCATATCTGCATGAGGCTAATCCCTGCCTCCATATCTGCATGAGGCAAATCCCTGCCTCCACATCTGCATGAGGCTAATCCCCGCCTCCATATTTGCCTGAGGCTAATCCCTGCCTCCACATTTGCCTGAGGCTAATCCCTGCCTCCACATCTGCATGAGGCTAATCCCTGCCTCCACATCTGCCTGAGGCTAATCCCTGCCTCCACATCTGCATGAGGCTAATCCCTGCCTCCACATCTACATGAGGCTAATCCCTGCCTCATATCTGCATGAGGCTAATCCCTGCCTCCGCGGTTTCATGAGGTTAATCCCTGCCTCCACATTTTCATGAGGATAATCCTTGNTCGAGGCCTAATCCCTGCCTCCGTGCTTGCCTGAGGCTAATCCCTGCCTCCACATTTGCATGAGGCTAATCCTTGCCTCCACATTTGCATGAGGCTAATCCTTGCCTCCACATCTGCATGAGGCTAATCCCTGCCTCCACATCTGCATGAGGCTAATCCTTGCCTTCATATTTGCATGAGGCTAATCCTTGCCTCCACATCTACATGAGGCTAATCCCTGCCTCCATATCTGCATGAGGCTAATCCCTGCCTCCGCGGTTTCATGAGGTTAATCCCTGCCTCCACATTTTCATGAGGATAATCCTTGCCTCCATATTTGCATGAGGCTAATCCTTGCCTCCACACTTGCATGAGGCTAATCCCTGCCTCTATATTTGCATGAGGCTAATCCCTGCCTCCGCATTTGCATGAG
>NW_017681825.1:10500-10846 GCF_001879085.1 Nicotiana attenuata | reverse complement strand
ATAGGGCCTCCATTCCCTAGTCGCCTTTCGCCAGCATAAGGCTACAATCCCTAGTTGAGATTTTTAGACATAGGGTATCCATTTCCTAGTCGCCTTTTGCCAGCATAGGGCTCCAATCCCTAGTTGAGATTTTTAGACATAAGGCCTCCATTCCCTAGTCGCCTTTCGCCAGCATAGGGCTCCAATCCATAGTTGAGATTAAAAACTAATCAGCGAGACCAACCAAGGTCTTAATCACACCAGCAAAGTCTGCAGACATGCAATGTAATGCGAAGTCTGCAGACCTGCAATCACACCAGCAAATTCCTAAGTCTCAAAACACTCCGTAGCCTATCCAAACTTTCAC
>NW_017681825.1:5247-5565 GCF_001879085.1 Nicotiana attenuata | reverse complement strand
CTCCATTCCCTAGTTGAGATTTTTAGACATAGGGCCTCCATTCCCTAGTCGCCTTTTGCCAGCATAGGGCTCTAATCCCTAGTGGAGAATTTTGGACATAGGGCCTCCATTCCCTAGTCGCCTTTCGCCAGCATAAGGCTACAATCCCTAGTTGAGATTTTTAGACATAGGGTATCCATTTCCTAGTCGCCTTTTGCCAGCATAGGGCTCCAATCCCTAGTTGAGATTTTTAGACATAAGGCCTCCATTCCCTAGTGTCGCCCTTTTCCAGCATAGGGCTCCAATCCATAGTTGAGATTAAAAACTAATCAGCGAGAC
>NW_017681825.1:0-338 GCF_001879085.1 Nicotiana attenuata | reverse complement strand
CAGCATAGGGTCTCCATTCCCAGTTTCGAGATTTTTAGACATAGGGTCTCCATCCCCTAGTCGCTTTTCGCCAGCATAGGGTCTCCATTCCCTAGTTGAGATTTTTAGACATAGGGTCTCCATCCCCTAGTCGCTTTTCGCCAGCATAGGGTCTCCATTCCCTAGTTGAGACTTTTAGACATAGGGCCTCCATCCCCTAGTCGCCTTTCGCCAGCACAGGGCCTCCATTCCCTAGTTGAGATTTTTAGACATAGGGCCTCCATTCCCTAGTCGCCTTTTGCCAGCATAGGGCTCTAATCCCTAGTGGAGAATTTTGGACATAGGGCCTCCATTCCCTA
>NW_017681824.1:6916-10847 GCF_001879085.1 Nicotiana attenuata | reverse complement strand
GCTCAGATGGAGGGAGCAAGCTGCTCGAGTCAGTCCCCCGATCAGCGAAGAAGAAATGGTTAAGCTTTTTCTACAGGCCCAGGGACCCACCTACTACAGTCATTTGATCCCGGCCCTGGGTAAGCCTTTCAATGATGTGTTAAAAATGGGGGAGCTAGTGTAAGAAGGAATCAAGTCAGGCAAAATCGTGAGTTGTTCGGAAGCCATTCAGAACGCACCAGTAAGCTTGGTTGGAAGAAAGAGGAACAGAAAAGACGATCCGATAGGTTTTCCTGATCAACACTTCCGGCCTCGACATCATCCCCGTGGTTATCCTTGTGCATTAGATGGCCCTCCCCGACGCTACCTCTCTCCACAGAAATCCCAAAATCGCACATCACAGTACCCAGCTCAAAATAATGCCCATCTACCCCCGCGAGCTTCCCAACAACGCCCAGATCAGGTTTTCGGCCCAATCCAGCATTTAAGAATGAGAGGTTACGAAAGAAGAAAGCCTTCACTCCGTTAGGAGAATCATACGCCAGTCTGTTTCAGCGGCTAAGGACATTGGACATGTTGAAGCCGATTCAGATAAAAATGCCGAACCCTCTCCCAAAGAAGTTTGATCCTTCTCAAAAGTGCGCATACTGCTCAGGTGCCCTGGGGCACGACATAAAGAAATGTTGGAATCTGAAGAATGCAATTCAAAAGCTTATTGATAGAGGCGACATCGTCGTGCAAAATCCAGATGCAACAAACACTGGCCAAGATCCATCTCCTGTGCATAATGAGACGCATATGGTGGGTATGATTGATTGTGAGAATGAGCCGGCAGATGAAACCCAGAAGCAGTTTGCTTAGAACAACGTGATGAAGTCTTGTGAAAATTCCAGCAATCTTGGTGTGAAATTCAGTGGCTAAGACGCCGTACTTGGTAATTGGGAAGACGCTCCATCTCTTGGAGTTTTGGTGGTTTATTTTGTTGTCATTTCTGTTATTTCAGGGTTGTAATCCGGATATTGTCTTGTGACTCAAACCCTTCTATCCTTTCATTTTGTCTTGTTTGTCTCGTCGTAGTAGCTTGTGTAGTGCTGTTTAGGTTTGTTCAAGGGTTGTAACTCTAGTCTAGTTTGCTTGTTTCGTTGTTTAAACCCTTTCACCGTCAGTCTAATGCAATTCTCTGTTTCCCGCCATTTCTAGTCATTTTATCTGGTTCCTTTCTCCTTTTGCAATTCTTTTCATGCTGGCTCTGGTGACATGACATGCACGCATAATTCTCAGCCTGGTTTTAAAAGTCAGTTTAGTAATGAAGCAATAAAACAATGTTAAAGATGTAAGGACAGTCGAGGGATTTTGAAATCTCTTCGAGCCAAAATTGTGTGAAACTGGGTCGGACGGAACATAAAGAAATACTGTTGAAATGCTTCATGCCACATCGGTTTGAGACCAAAGGCAAGTTTGCCCCCGAGTCTACAGGGGCCGCTCGTGGTACCGAGACTGTTGTCCAAATGGTGCTTGGTAATTGACAAATGCAGAAGGCAAATGTGTGGATATGGTTGGTAATTCTGGTGCAATCAAAAAATGTTACCTATGTTTTCCTCAGTTTGTTAAATTGCGTAGTTTGTACTTGGCATGTTTTGGAGATTGAAATGACGAAGGCATTTTGTTCTGCTATCCAAACACTTTATCCTTTGTTACCCCTTTGAGCCTCGGTTATTTTCTTGTATACTCCTCTTTCGGAATCAATAATAAAACTCGTAAGCCCGAGCGGGGAAAGAAAATGGAGAAACAAGAGAAAAACAGTGAAAAAGGAAAAAGAAAAGAAAAGAAGAGAAAAGAAAAAAAGAAGAGAAAGGAAGAGAAAAGGAAAAAGAAAGGGAAAAAAAGAAAGAAAGAAAAAGAATAGAGAATAAAAACAGAAAAAAAGAGAGAAAAGCAAAAGAAAAGAAAAGAAAAGAAAAGGAAAAGAAAAGAAATGAAAGGAAAGAAAAGAAAAGTGAAAGAAAAGGAAAGATCGCAACAACGAACGTAGTTTTATGACCTGAACTACGTTTGACTTGATCCCGAAAGGGTACGTAGGCAGCCTCCCTCTGAGGTTCAGTCACACCGAAATAAAAGTCCAAAGTCCCCAAGGAAGAAACTGGGGCAGAAGTTGTGGTTGTTCTGGAAAATCTGATTCCGAAAGTTGTAATTTTGAACCCATGTTGAATTGTTTTGAGCCTTTGATACCCTTTCTTTCTAACCCTATCCAAAAGCCCACATTGCGGTCCAAAGGAAGACCTTCTGATCAATCATCGAGAAATGCCAAGTCACGCGAGCAGAGGTGAATCATATCAGGGGCAACACTCCGGTCCAAACGAAGGAAATTGAAAAATGAGAGAGCCCTATCAATGAAAACCCTCACGGGTACCGCAAGGCGATGAAAGCTGAGAGAAATAAAAATGAGAGAGTCTTATTGGTGAAAACCCTCACGGGCACCTTGAGGCGATTGTAAGTTGAGAGAAAGAACAGAATGACAGAGGCTTGATGGTGAAAACCCTTCGGGCACTACAAGTCGAATAAGGATTGTGAATCAGATTGGATAAGCGGAGCATTGAAGCCCAGTTTCACGGCAAAAAGGCACGACAAGAGTTGAACATCAGATTTGCTAAACAGAATAGGCTGCAGGTGCATGTCAAGGTCATCAGAGTCGATGTCCACATCCGATAGGTTTCTACTTTATAGTTTTCTTGTTAGGAATCATCTCTTCCCATTGTCCTCTACTCTGTTCTTTGTTTTGTTTACTTCCTCTTCTTGAGTATGTCTGGTCAGAACAAGTAAGAAATGACTTCAAAATTTGCCACCAGCTTTCCAATTGCACAAAACGGGGTCTGGCTAACATATCAAAATGTCATAAGTCAGGAAAAATCAACAAGCGCATTGAGCTAATAACAGTCGACATGCCTTGGGATTCGTGTAAAATACAAGGATTTGGTACATATCAATTCATGAACAATGAAACAAGATGGAGGGTGCTTGGTGAACAGATCAAAGATATTTTCTGTGAAAAGATTGGTGAACCAGTGACAAGCGAGGTATTCCAAGCAGAGATAAAAGTTATTGTTGAAGTATGGCAAGTCAAGAAGCAATAGATCTCGAGGCCAAGGCCATTGATTCAAATCAGGAACGAACAACATGCGTGCTGAGTTGGTAACAATTAATATGCTTGGGAGTCCAGGTGAAACACAAAAGTTCGGTAAATGTTAGTACGAGCGATGCAACAGATAAAGGGTGGTGGGCCTGAACGAGAAGAGGTGTTTTCCGGGTCAAGGCTTACAAAGGAAGTGGTTAGTCAAGGAATGAGTAAGGTCGTCGAATGGAAACCAAAATGAAGGAGCAACAGACCTCAAGGCCGAAGCCAGTGGTTAAGTCAAGAAAGAGCAGCGTATACACAGAGTGGGGGTAATGGACGTGCTTTGGGATTCATGCGAGACACAAAGGTTGGGTAGATGCCAATTCATGAGCAATGCAACAGATAGAGGGTGTTGGGTCTGAATGGAGAAGAGGTATTTTCAATGGTAAAGATGATAGAGGAAAGTGGTTAGTCACCAAACAAGCAAGGTCTTCAAATGGAATCAACGATCATGGGAAGAAAAGGCGCAATCACCCTCAAAGTTCAAGGCCACAAACCAACCACCACATTTTTAAACTGACAAGATTTTTCTTTGATTGAAAGAGGGGCATAAAGTTTTCGTTGGTTTCGAAGAAACCCTCCTTAGGGAAAAAGCAAGGACCAAAACAGGTATGACCGGAAATTCTCAGGACCCTCCGGGAAAATGGGACTTAGTTTAAATTTCAAAACAATCATGAGTAGCATAATTTAGCATAAATAGGAATATAAGTTGGTTTCAAAGTTTGCACGTTTAAGATAGGATTCAATTAGTAGTTTTCAGGACCCTCTTGGATAATGGGA
>NW_017681824.1:5293-5586 GCF_001879085.1 Nicotiana attenuata | reverse complement strand
TACATTTCAAGTTTCAGCAATCAGGGGCCCGCCTGGAGAACAGAGGTATTACAATTCAAGTTTCAGTTTTCCAATTCTTGTTAATATCTGGTAATATGACGCCCAGTCACCAAACTGGGGCAAGAGATTTTCATTGTTTTTGTCCATTTTTGTTGAAGTCAGGAGCCCGCCTGGAGAACAGAGGAATACATTTCAAGTTTAGCAGTCAGGAGCCTGCCTGGAGAGCATGGGAATACATTTCAAGTTCAGCAGTCAGGAGCCCGCCTGGAGAGCATGGGAATACATTTCAAGTT
>NW_017681824.1:0-360 GCF_001879085.1 Nicotiana attenuata | reverse complement strand
CACCCAGTCACCAAACTGGGGCAGAAAATTTTCTTTGTTTGTTTTGTTGCAGTCAGGAGCCCACCTGGAGAACAAGGGAATGCTTTTCAAGTTTAGCAATCAGGAGCCCACCTGGAGAACAAGGGAACACATTTCAAGCTTTAGCAATCAGGAGCCCGCTGGAGAACAGAGGCATACATTTTAAGTTTCAGCAATCAAGTGCGCGCCTGGAGAACAGAGGTATTACAATTCAAGTTTCAGTTTTCCAATTCTTGTTAATATCTGGTAATATGACGCCCAGTCACCAAACTGGGGCAAGAGATTTTCATTGTTTTTGTCCATTTTTGTTGAAGTCAGGAGCCCCGCCTGGAGAACAGAGGA
>NW_017681823.1:10047-10849 GCF_001879085.1 Nicotiana attenuata | reverse complement strand
CAGATATTAGCCGGTTTGAAGATTAAAAACTTCACCGTTTATAAGTTCTAAATGTGTCATATTGGTTTGAAGATTGAAAACTTCACCATTTGTTAATTCTGGCTCTGTCGTGGCACAAACAACAATTCTTTGCTCTACAACGTAATAGGGGCATCGAATATGAATCTCCTTTTGAAGAAATATGTTTGGAATATGAAATTATTCACCAAACGACCGCCCATTTGTCACCGTAATCTAATGGAATTGCGAAAAGAAAGAATAGAACGTCAAAAGAGATAATGAATGCCTAGTAAATAAGTTCTGGTTTACCCAAAACTTGTGGGGGAAAGCTATGCTTACAGCTAACCGAATACTCAATCAAGTTCCCCATAGCAAAACGCAATCTTTTCCATATGGAAAAAATGGAAAGGAAGAAAACCCAACTTAAAATAGATTAAAGTGTGGGGTGCTTGGCTAAAATGCAATTTCCTAAACCTAAAAAGGATAAAGATCGGATCGAAAATATATTGATTGCGTCTTCATATGATATGCAACAAATAGTAAGGCATATCATTTTCTGGTTCATATATCAGAAAATCCCGACATTCATACTAATACAGTAATCGAATCAGATAATGCTGAATTCTTTGAGAATATTTATCCGTAATAAAAAAGAAATGTGAGTCGTCTAGTGAAATATCTAAGCAACCTCGAGAAGAAACAAAGGAAAGTAACACTTAATGAGGTGAAGTCCAAGAATGTAGTAAACTTACAAAGGGCTAAACGTACTTCACTTGAAGTACATATTTTACTTGTACTTCTT
>NW_017681823.1:4872-5740 GCF_001879085.1 Nicotiana attenuata | reverse complement strand
TGTAGTTTTAATGCTAAAAGTGATAACAAAATGCTCTTATTAGTGCTTTTCATGATTTGCAGGTGATATATGTATAAGGAATGCTAAGGAGCAGTTTTGGAGTCAAAATTGATGAAAAAGAGGCCAACTGTGAAATTCCCCAAGTAAACCACGCAAAACAGGCCTGAAGATCAGAGCACTGGTTTGACCGCGGTGGAACCGCGATGGAAGACGGTTGCGGATAAATTCAGAATCAGAGAAGGCTTTTGGCCGCGGTTTGACCGCGACCGCGGCAGAACCACAGTGGAAGCAGAAAACTTCAGGGACTAAAGTGTAAAACACGGGATTTTTAGACCTAAACCCTATTTAAAACATTAAACTTCGCCCAAGAGAGGCATGCATTGATTTTTAAGGTTTCTTAGCAAGGAAAACCATTGTGAGAGAATACTCCAAACATCTTTCTTCTTTACTTTTGATTTTTATGATAAATTCAATCTTAGTTTATCTTCCCATAGCCATGAGTAGCTAAATTCCTTGTCTAAGGTTTTGATGGAACCTATTGGGTGATGAACTTCTTGTTTATGTGAATACAAATTGCTAGTTTAATCTCTATTTGTTCAACTTCGTGTCTGTTGTAGTTAAATTGACAGGATCCTCAATTAGCTGTGCCTATTTAGTGTGCATAACTTGGAAAAGAGTGCATATTTAGGGTATTGTTGAACAACACCACTCCTAAGATTATTAGAGGAATCTATAATTGCGGGTGTAAAAGGCGGGATTAGGGACGAAGCCTTGGGTGTAATCTAAAGTGAATCGTGCTAAATTAAGTAAGCTAGTGTATCTCGGGAGAGTGCAATAGTAAATTACTGTGATTACTCGGGATAGATTT
>NW_017681823.1:0-4068 GCF_001879085.1 Nicotiana attenuata | reverse complement strand
CTATCAGGCGGCATGCCTGGAAGATCAGCTAGAAATACATCGGGATAATCCCGTACCACTGGAACAGAATCAACAGAAGGGGTATCAACACTAACATCTCTCACATAAGCCAAATACGCGGCACACCCCTTCTCCACCATGCGCTGAGCTTTAAGAAAAGAGATAACTCTACTGGGAGTGTGGTCTACAGTACCACTCCACTCAACACGCGGAATACCTGGCATAGCCAGCGTCACGGTCTTGGCGTGACAATCAAGAATAGCAAAATGGAGCGACAACCAGTCCATGCCCAAAATAATGTCAAAATCCACCATACCGAGTAATAATAAGTCTGCTCTAGTCTCAAAACCACGAATAGTATCCAAACATGACCGATAAACGCGGTCCACAACAAGAGAATCTCCCACAGGAGTAGAAACATAAACGGGGGCACTCAAAGAATCCCGAGGCATACCCAAATGAGGAGCAAAGTAAGAAGACACATAAGAGTAAGTAGAGCCCGGATCGAATAGAACCGATGCCTCTCTGTGACAAACCAGAATAATACCTGTAATGACGGAGTCGGAGGCAACAGCCTCAGTACGAGCAGGAATAGCATAATATCTGGCCCGGCCCCTCTCTCGAGGGCGACCTCTATCTCCCCGACCTCCGCCCCTAGCCGGCTGGGCAGGTGGGGTAGCAGCTGGAGCTGTGATCATGGCCTGAGAACTCTGAGGAGCACGCTGTGGCTGAGCAGTCTGTGAAGATGCACCCCTACCAAGTCTGGGGCAGTCCCTAACCATGTGGCGTGTATCACCACACTCGAAACAAGCTCTGGGAGGACGCGGTGGCTGTGACTGGCTGGGACTAGGCCTGCTGGACTGACCTCTGGAAACACCCCGCGCAGGAGGCGCGCTAGAAACTGGAGGTGCATAGTAAGGCTCCTGAGGTGCAGGCGGAGCTGGAGTACTGCCGGCTGCTGGAAGAGCTGAATGAACAGGGCGACCCGAATAACCCCTACCATAACGACCTGCTGATGGGGTACGGGCACCAGAGTAGTGACCCGACTCTCGAGACCTCTTGGCCTCCCTCTCCCCTCGCTCCCTGGCGAGCATACCCTCAATCCTCCTAGCAATGCTCACTACCTGCTGATAAGGAACGTCCGTATCCAACTATCGAGCCATGCTAGATCTGATGGGTGGGATAAGACCCTCAATAAACCTACGAACTCTCTCCCGAACTGTAGCAACCAAAGCCGATGCATGCCTGGCCAACCTGGTATAACGGATAGCATACTCCGAAACGGTCATAGCACCCTGGCGCAAATGCTCAAACTCTGCGCGCCATGCATCCCTGAGACTCTGGGGGACAAACTCTCTCATGAACATATCCGAGAATTGGGTCCAAGTCAGTGAAGCAGCCTCGACTGGACTGTCTATCTCATAAGTGCGCCACCAATCATAGGCAGCTCCCCGAAGCTGAAAAGCAGTGAAAGAAACCCCGTTGGACTCCACTATGCCCATGGTGCGTAGAATACGATGACACTCCTCTAGAAATCCCAAGGCATCGTCTGATGGTAATCCACTGAACACTGGGGGATCATACTTCTTGAACCTCTTAAGTCTGCGCTGCTCGTCCTCTGAAGCAGCTGACCCGTCCTCGGGCTGAACTGGTGCTGCAGGCGGTGCTGGAATAATCTCGGGAGCCTGCTCAACCTGCACTCGCTGCTCAGGAGTGTGGACGGCGGGAGTCTGTGCTCCTCCCCCGTCCTGGGATGTGGCTGCAGCAATGGGAAGCAACCCTGCCTGAGCGAAGGTGGTGTACATGCTCATGAACTGCGCCAAAGTCTCCTGGAGCGCTGGAGTAGTAGTGGCAGTAGTAGGTGTGCCAGGTGCCTGGGCTCCGGCTGGATCTGCTGGTGGTACCTCGGCGGCAGCTCGCGCAGGTGCTCTGGATGCACCACATGCGCGTCCTCGACCTCTCCCCTGGCCCCGGCCTCTGACGGCTGCAATAGGGGGCGCGGGTGCCTGATCATCTCGAGTGGCACGTGTCCTCACCATCTGTGAGAGAATAGAAGTCAGAAGTTTAGAATTGATGTCAAAATATCGCACGACAAGGAATTCAAATGAAACGAAGGTTTTTCCTAAATAGTTACATAGCCCCTCGTAGATAAGTACAGACGTCTCCGTACCGATCAGCGAGACTCTAATAAACCGACCTGTGTTCCGTGACTCCTATGAACCTAGAGATCTGATACCAACTTGTCACGACCCTAGTTCACCGACTGTGAACATGTCATGACGGCACCTAGTCCCCACGACCAGGTAAGCCTAATATTGCGGAAAAATAGAGGAAACCAAATTAAATACTAAAAGAAACTATACTGAATACCGCTCGGCATGTACAACTCAATATCACAAGTTCAAAACAATTCCCAAATGACATGACGGAACTGCTGTAACTTCCGGAATTCCAATCCGACCCTCGGATCAAAAACTCACTATTGGACCGGAATCTTCAAAAAATTCAAACTTCGGCATTTCAAGCCTAAATAAGCTACGGACTTCCAAAATACATTCCGAACAAGCCCCCAACCCTTAAATCACCTAACGAAGCTAACGGAACCATCGGATTTCCATTCCGAGGTTGTCTTCACACTGTTCCGACTACGGACCATTTTTCAACACTTAAGCTCTCATTAAGGGACTAAGTGACCCAAAACTCTCCAAAACTTAACACCGAATGTCCCGGCATACCAAAATAGCAGAAATGAACTTAGGGGAAGCAGTTAATGCGGGAACGGGGCGTAAATTCCAAAAACGACCGGCCGGGTCGTTACAAATGTATATAAATAATTATTTATAAAAAAATTCCAAATTTCTGACCGAATTCGGTCGGAAAGTTTGACTTTTTTATTTCTCACTCAAGACAAAAATTACATATATTTAATTAACCAACAAAAATAATTATAATTCAATATTTTCGAAAAACGCTTTTATACAAATTAAAATATAAATTTAATAATATTTGTGTGTAATAAAAAGGTTTTAAGTAAACATTATTTAATACTTATTTGATATATACATATATATATATACACACACACACACACATCTTAATATAGTATTATATTCGATATAATATAGCTTATATATATAAGCTATATTCGATATATTATACTATACTATATAGACATCCTAATACAGCTAATATTATATGGAATATAGCTTATATAGTATACACATAGTATATATATTATACTATACTATATATACACACACACACACACACACACACACATATATATATATATATATATATATATATATATATATATATATATAGAGAGAGAGAGAGAGAGAGAGAGCTTATATACTATACACTTAGTATATATATATTACTATACTATATATACATCTTATATATATATATATATATATATATATATATATATATATATATATGCTATACTATACTATATGTACTATACACTACTAAAAAATAGTTGTTTACCGACACAGCAGTACCGACCAAAATCGGTCGGAAATAAGAGTAT
Source organism: Nicotiana attenuata (assembly GCF_001879085.1). NCBI lineage: Eukaryota > Viridiplantae > Streptophyta > Magnoliopsida > Solanales > Solanaceae > Nicotiana > Nicotiana attenuata. Next base: position 533 of record NW_017681823.1, on the reverse strand, counting down.
TTGATCGCAAAAGTCAACAAAATAGCTTTGTACTATATACTTAGTGTGTGTGTGTGTGTCTATATATATATATATATATATATATATATATATATCGAATTATTGAGCATAGTTTTCAAATATTATAATAATGAAATCGATAAAGAAAAAAATATTGATTGAGTAGGAAAGGAATTCAATTATAATGTGAAATTAATTATAGTTCATATATATAATGAGATTAGTTATAATTTTTGTTGGTTCGGGAATTGACTCGTGAATGATGAAATAGGCAAACTAATAACCATTAGATTAGTACTCAAATCATAAAATTTGAAAGCATATACGGTTACCTATTGCAATTCTTTAAAAGAAAGTTTGTTTCCCATCCTAAGAGTTAGCCCTTTTCTCATGTTCTTTCTCTTATTACTACCTTTCCAGTGATTGATAATAGGTGAATTTGACTATAATCACGCCTTAAATAATCACCTTCTAATGTAGTTTTAATGCTAAAAGTGATAACAAAATGCTCTTATTAGTGCTTTTCATGATTT
>NW_017681822.1:10645-10849 GCF_001879085.1 Nicotiana attenuata | reverse complement strand
AATACAGCGTATGGAACCATAGTCACTGCCCCGCCATGACCAAATTACATATTTTGTCATTTTACAGCCATAAAACTAGAATATTGCCGATTTCCAAATTTTCGTGTGCTATTGCCCATGCCTTCCGCCGTGGGCCCGGGCCCCCGGACCCGGATCGCCTAAGATTTTTCCGAGACATCAAATACAGCCTAAGGAACTATAGTC
>NW_017681822.1:5285-5722 GCF_001879085.1 Nicotiana attenuata | reverse complement strand
ATTTTTTGGCATTTTACGGCCATAAAACTAGAATTCCGCCCGATTCCCAAATTTTCCTATGCTATAGCCCACGCCTTCCGCCGTGGGCCCGGGCCCCCAGACCCGGATCGCCTTAATTTTTTCCTCGACGTCAAATACGGCCTAAGAAACAATAGTCACCGCCCCGCCATGACCAAATTATATCTTTTGGCATTTTACGGCCATAAAACTGAAAATCTGCGCAAGTCCCTTATTTTTGTGTGCTATAGCTCACGCCTTCCGCCGTGGGCCCAGAACAGGATCGCCTAAAATTTTTCCGGGATGTCAAATACAGCATATGGAACCATAGTCACTGCCCCGCCATGACCAAATTACATTTTTTGTCATTTTACGGCCATAAAACTAGAATTTTGCCGATTCCCAAATTTTCGTGTGCTATAGCCCACGCCTTCCGCCGT
>NW_017681822.1:0-322 GCF_001879085.1 Nicotiana attenuata | reverse complement strand
CGGGATGTCAAATACAGCGTAAGGAACCATAGTCACCGCCCCGCCATGACCAAATTACATTTTTTGGCGTTTTACGGCCATAAAACTAGAATTTCGCCCAATTCCCAAGTTTTCGTGTGCTATAGCCCATGCTTTCCGCCGTGGAGCCGGGCCCCCGGACCCGGATCGCCTAAGATTTTTCCGAGACATCAAATACAGCCTACGGAAATATAGTCACTGCCCTGCCATGACCAAAATACATTTTTTGGCATTTTACGGCCATAAAACTAGAATTCCGCCCGATTCCCAAATTTTCCTATGCTATAGCCCACGCCTTCCGCCG
>NW_017681821.1:10177-10851 GCF_001879085.1 Nicotiana attenuata | reverse complement strand
TTATTTAAATCCTGCATGGCTGAAATATCGCCGACTTTATTTAAATCTATGCATGGCTGAAATATCGCCAACTTTATTTAAATCTTTGCATGGCTGAAATATCGCCAACTGCATTTAAATCTCTATATCGGCTAAAAGATCGCCAGTTTATATTTAATCATTTGTCGGCTGAAAGATCGCCAACTCTATTTAAATCTTTACATCGGCTGAAATACCGCCATTTATGCTTTTCATCGCTTGAAATATCGCCAACTGCATTTAAATCTCTATATCGGCTGAAAGATCGCCAGTTTATATTTAATCATCATCGGCTGAAAGATCGCCAGATTATATTTAATCATTATCGGCTGAAATATCGCCAACTTTATTTTAATCCTTGTCGGCTGAAATAGCGCCATTTATATCTATGCCTTACATCGGCTGAAATATCGCCATTTACATTTCTTCTTTACATCAGCTGGAACATCGCCAGCTTTATTTAAATTTCTGTCGGCTGAAATATCGCCATTTACATTTCTTCTTCACATCGGCTGAAATATCGCCAAATCCTGCATTTCATAGGCTGAAATATCGCCAAATCCTGCATTTCATGGGCTGAAATATCGCCAAATTGTCCAAAGGCGTCATTGTTCGGAGGCACCATTTTCATAGCCCGAGAACGCCATGCCATGGCC
>NW_017681821.1:4961-5809 GCF_001879085.1 Nicotiana attenuata | reverse complement strand
GCATTGCATAAGGCTACCTTTCTGCCTTCCGAGGTTAAGCTCTACCTCCATCTGCATTTTCTTGCATTGCATAAGGCTACTTTTCTGCCTTTCGAGACTAAGCATTGTCTCCATCTGCATTCTCTGCATTGCATAAGGCTACCTTTCTGCCTTCCGAGGTTAAGCTCTACCTCCATCTGCATTTTCTTGCATTGCATAAGGCTACTTTTCTGCCTTTCGAGACTAAGCATTGTCTCCATCTGCATTCTCTGCATTGCATAAGCTACCTTTCTACCTTCCGAGGTTAAGCTCTACCTCCATCTGCATTTTCCTGCATTGCATAAGGCTACTTTTCTGCCTTCCTTAACTAAGCATTGTCTCCATCTGTATTTTCTTGCATTGCATAAGGCTACTTTTCTGCCTTCTGAGACTAAGCACTGTCTTCATCTGCATTCTCTGCATTGCATAAGGCTACATTTCTGCCTTCCGAGGTTAAGCTCTACCTCCATCCTGCATTTTTCTTGCATTGCATAAGGATACCTTTCTGCCTTCCGATACTAAGCATTGTCTCCATCTGTCGGCTGAAATATCGTCAATTTTATTTAAATCCTGTCGGCTAAAATATCGCCAATTTTATTTAAATCCTGCATGGCTGAAATATCGCCGACTTTATTTAAATCTATGCATGGCTGAAATATCGCCAACTTTATTTAAATCTTTGCATGGCTGAAATATCGCCAACTGCATTTAAATCTCTATATCGGCTAAAAGATCGCCAGTTTATATTTAATCATTTGTCGGCTGAAAGATCGCCAACTCTATTTAAATCTTTACATCGGCTGAAATACCGCCATTTATGCTTTTCATCG
>NW_017681821.1:0-265 GCF_001879085.1 Nicotiana attenuata | reverse complement strand
CGAGGTTAAGCTCTACCTCCATCTGCATTTTCTTGCATTGCATAAGGCTACTTTTCTGCCTTTCGAGACTAAGCATTGTCTCCATCTGCATTCTCTGCATTGCATAAGGCTACCTTTCTGCCTTCCGAGGTTAAGCTCTACCTCCATCTGCATTTTCTTGCATTGCATAAGGCTACTTTTCTGCCTTTCGAGACTAAGCATTGTCTCCATCTGCATTCTCTGCATTGCATAAGCTACCTTTCTAACCTTCCGAGGTTAAGCTCTA
>NW_017681820.1:10184-10853 GCF_001879085.1 Nicotiana attenuata | reverse complement strand
ATATAGAGAACTTCATGAGGATTACTTCAGTAATCATAGTGTAAGTTAATTTTTTTTATTTTTGAAGTTGTGTTAATATGTTGACGTATTAGTTTTATTTTATTTTGATAATATACTTTTTTGTATTAAATAGAAATATCGAACGTTTAGGGTATTGGATATAATTCCTACAGAAGAGGAATTGAATTCAATGCCTTTAATTAGACAATTACCATGCAGCCGGATTCGTTCAAAGGTACTTAATGCGGTTCCTTCAACTGGTGAATCACCACGTAGTCGGAGTCGATCAAAAGAAGCCAATCGAACTCCTGTAATTGGCGAATCACCTCGTATCCAGAGTCGTTCTAACCGTTCTACAACGGCGTTTGACAATGAATTAGTCAACGGAATATGTTCTGTAAGTTTTGAGCTGAAGTTTTTTTGGTTTTGTGTTTTTGTAAAACTAGAGCATGTTTTAGCTGAAGTTTTGTTCTATTTGTGATGAACTTCAGCATTCTAGTAGCTGAAGTTGTGTTCTGTATTTGTTGAACTTCATATCGCCTTGTGATTGGACCTGGTGATATACGGGTGACTTGCCAGAATGCCAAACAAACTAACCACCTTCCTGTCTCAATAACAACAACAACTTGTTAGTGTTTAAGAGTTTACAGATAGGCAACCTCATGTTGG
>NW_017681820.1:0-5851 GCF_001879085.1 Nicotiana attenuata | reverse complement strand
CATTGCTAACCCTTAGAATGCATGGAAAAACTTCAGCACCTTCAGTCTGAAGTTTTAGCACATGAACTATATAACTTCAGCATTTTTGTTCTGAAGTTGTTATGGGAAACTCATTGCTAACCCTTAGAATGCATGGAAAAACTTCAGCACCTTCAGTCTGAAGTTTTAGCACATGAACTATATAACTTCAGCATTTTTGTTCTGAAGTTGTTATGGGAAACTCATAGCACAGGAACTATTTAACTTCAGCATTTTTATGGGAAACTCATTGCTAACCCTCAGAATGCATGGTAAAACTTCAGCATGTTTTGGTAGTTTTTTATATTGATACTTATCTTATTTGCATTTACTAGCTATTTTTTATCTTTTATCACCTACTTCATCTTACATTTAAATTTGTCTAACCATACAGTAAATGAGCTGAAAAAGTTACTATTGCATTTACAAACTTTTCAGGCTGAAGTTATTTTTTTTACTATTGAAAAACTGTGGACTAGGCTGAAGTTACTATTGAATTTACAAACTTTACTAGGCTGAAGTTACATTTGTTTTTGCATTTACCACCTAGTTGTTTTGTTTTACCACCTACTTATCTTGTTACATTCAATTTCTCTGAACGTAAAATAGTAAACAGCTGTGAAAAGTTAGCTTTGCATTTATAAATATTAAATTGATTAGGTGCACTCTTTTGCTATATTAACAATCTCTGCACTTAAAAATTTCATAGTCATCCATAGACTTCTATCGTATTTCTTTAAATTTATATTCATCCTTAGCCTTTTAGCTTTTTAAAAGAAATAATTTCTAGTGCTAGCGGAAGTAGGAAGCTTACAATCGATGAAATTATACAGAAGTGTAACGTACCGATGGCTAATCTTATGCACAAGTGGAATCAAATAAAGGTTGATTGGGAAAGAATCAGAGCACAGTTATTTGCCGATGAATCATTCCAGAACAGGCTGAATCTCGAACGCAGTTGTGAAGGTTATTCAACCTCGTTTGACAAGATTGTCCAGCAGTTTGATTGTTTAAGTTTCCCATCTGGGACGACCTTGCCAAGCTGCAAAACAGCTTGAAGAGTCTTCCTTAGCTTATGGACAGAGTAATAGTTGAACAAAGTCAGTTGTGTGATGAATTCAACAAGTTGAAGTGTGATCTCATTGGACTTTGTGGTCTTTTGCCCGAGTATCCTATAGTTATCTCTGATTCGGATGATGATGAGATATATCGAGAAATTGAGGAGTACTGTTCTGAGAATGGTGATGATGCTTAGTTTTTGGAATCCTTTTTTTATATTTTTTTCTGTGTTTTTTGTTAATATTTTTTATGGCTCTTCTTTTTGTTTTGTCAATGTTTTGATGATGGTCGTGTTTTGTGTATGTTTATGTTGTTATATAAATGAAAATCTTGTTACGTTTTGATTTTAATTTAATAACATAGTATGACAACATAAAACTTCATGCCTTATAAGCTAAATTAGCATATATAAGTTAGAACCTTGAAGCTTTATGATCTGAAGTTTATAGCTGTTGATCGTCACAGTTTATAGGTTGTAGTTGTTTTGCATACATTTTCCCGTTAATAGGCATATATAAGGCTGTAACTATATCTTTTAAGAGGCAGAGTTATATATGCGGAAATTTTCTTGTTCATTTCATAAAACTTCACACAAAACATGTTTAAGTTTTTGTAATGATTTTTTCCAAACTTCAGAGAGAATAGGATGAAGTTATTTAGTTCATTTTCCAAAACTTCAGTCTAATGATGCTGATGTTTTGTTACACATATGTTTTTTTTTGGTGTGTATGTGTGTGTGTGTGTGTGCGTGTGTTAAAGATGTGTATTTCACTTACAGTTTTTTTTCGATGAAGTCACTGCGTACTTTTTAAAATGCAACCAAACATGTAAGCCGCGCAACAAAAATGAGTGGTTTGTACTTCAAGCAATATATAAAAGAGTATTTTCCAATCCAAGAGCTTTTTTTTTTATTTCTACAAAAAATAATCACATTTCACATATATCATTCAATAATAAAAGTGTAAATTCAGACCAAGGATTATTGAATATTGGTGTATTTTTCAGCTTGTTTCTTGAAATATGGATGAGGTGCTGGAGATGACAAGCAAGTTGTTCTATTATGCCCAATTTATTTACAGCGACTGCATTTGGTAGACTTAAATGGTACTGATTTTGTTGTAGGGATATGCCTCTTTGTTTACCGTGAAAATGGTAATAACAATTAGATTTGATTTTGTGGTTCTAAAAATACGTAATTTATTTTTATGCTAGTTGTTAAGCAATAGATGCTAAGTAAGAGACTAGAAAATAAGATAAGATCTTGAAGATAGTATGTTCAAGCAAACCGAGTGGATGAGAATCGGGGCCTCGAGCCTGGTTATACGGGGCCTCGAGGTCGAACTCGATGCTAAGCTACGCACAGTCGATGAAGGACTAACAACTTTGAGAGCTTTGATGAAGGCTCTTTATGACCAATAATGAACAATAAATGAAGAACAATTAATAACACACAATGGATGTAAGCAATAAATGTAAGTAATAAAATCAAGGGAGAACGTGTTCAAGTTAGAGAGCAGAGAATGTTCTTCTATTCAATGTTATGTGTTGTGTTCCATATATCCCTTACAAAATGACGAGGATCCCCTTTATATGTGAGGGGAAATCTGAACATGGTGCAGATGCATTTATTACAAAGAAAAATAGCCGGTACAGCTATTTGCTAATTTGGTACAGACTAGGGCTTCTCTTGCAGGTTTTGTCAGCTTTAGATCATACGCCTTGGGAACTTCCCGCTTTCTCATGATAATCATCCATTTGCACTATCTTGAGGTCGAACGTTAGGAACCCTCGGGGGTCGAACCTCGAACCCAACCTCGAGCCTTCTAGGACGGTCTTCACGAGGTTCCTTAGTGATCACAAAATCGGACCTTCTGATTTTTACCGTATACAGATAGTCCCCGCGTTTCTTAGATTAAAATGATAAGAAACGGTTTTGACATCGATCTCCTCGAGCCTCTTGTGATGACGTCATGCTTATGACGTAAGCTTTTTGTGATAACTGAGACGTCCCATCGGTACATCTTTTCTAGAAGCATTCAATGCAGCGCCGGTTTATCTTCTCAAGGCGATAATACCGCAGCCGATCCGTATCCCAAAAAGCATTGATTGCGCCTGGGTTATGCTGCCACCTTTCTATAAATGGAAGCTTTCTTGAACCAAACTTCATTCAGTCATTCTTCAACAGCCTCTAACTCCTTTCTTTTCTTCGTCCTTCTCTAACTCTTTTTTCCCATGTTTAAAGCTCGTGACCGTAAGGTCGCACGGCAGTGTCCTCACCGGTCATGCTATGTCTCTTTCTCAGAGCTTCCACCTACTGAGTGGGATTGCACTGGCTTGTTGTTGTTGTTGTTGTTGGCCCGAGATAATGAGAGAGGAATCTCAAATTATCTTTGTATCAGAGGATATGTGGTCCGTGAACTGCTGCTCATCTTTCATAACACCCCCGCGTCGGAGGATCTGCGGGCCGTGAACCGCTGCTCATCCCTCTTGCTTCCACCTGGTGTGGCATTTCACCCCTTCTGCCTTCCCCAGGGTGAAGCGGCGTCATCTACTAACTGTTGCATCCCACACCGGTGCAATGTCTCAAGAAGCGGCTTCATAATAGTGGTGCTGGTGAGACCCATACTCGCCAAATTTTTCACCCAGCCACTTCTTCATCGTTTTCTGCTTCTTCATCTTTTTCTGCTTCGGAGGAGGTTCTCGAAGACATCGCTTGGAAGGTCGAGATGGGGTCCTCGAGGGAATGGTTCTCGCAGAAATTGCTCCCGAAGATGTACCATCGAGAGTAGTTTAGACTTTATTTTTTGCCCTTCAATTTCTGTTGTAAGGACCCTTCGTGGGCTTTTGTAATCAAGTGTAAGGACCCTTCAGGGCTTTTGTAATCATCGTTTATTAATACAAAAATGTTTCTTCAATTTGCCTCCGATTTGTGCCGGATTTCCCTTTATTTGCGTTTGTGAAGAATCTGAGTACGTGACTTTACCGATCGGTCCGAATACCGGACCTAGGCATAGGAATTTCCTCAGTTCTTGATTGGTTAACATGATTTTCTCTGAGACCCTTTGCCGTTCCTCAGACTAAGTCCGTGTTGACTCGATACAAACTTAGGCCGGCGACTTCGAATTGAGTGAGAATGTGGCCCCAATTTTTAGAACAAAACTTAACCCCTTTTAAACCTCATTGACAGTCCTTGAGGGATAATTTGCTCGAGCATCTGAGAAAAAATAGCCTTTAGGCTTTCACGGACAGTCCCCGAGTGAGAGTTTGCTCAAGCTCGGGCGGCCTAAAAACTTGATTCGAACTTAGAGTGAAGATAGCCTTGAGGCTTAATCAGTGATTCTTGGGTGAAAACTGGCTCGGGCTCAGGTAGCTCGAGGGCTAAAGAACCTGGTAAATGACCCGCATTTGCAGAAACCCTCGATATAGGGTACCACCTCGAGGTTAGGTTCATATGAATAGCTCCTTAGAGCTTGTCTTTTGTTTTGACAGGGATACTCGAGATCGGGCACCATCTCGAGGCTTAGAGCGATATTGATGGCTCCCTAGAGCCTATCTTCATTTTGACAGAGATCCTTGAGATCGGGCACCATCTCGAGGCTTTGGGCGATATTGATGGCCCCTTAGAGCCTATGGCCATGGTAGCAGAGATCCTCAAGATCGGGTACCATCTCGAGGCTGGGTTGATGCGGGGGTCTTTGATCCTTCAAAACGTCGTTCGACAGCATCAATCATATGACGCTGTTATGCAATGACCGAGGTGATCCTGCCGGTCTGCCTTCCTGGAAGCGGTAATGGCTTAGCCAGCATTCAATTGGCTTTTGAGGCAAGCGGACAGTTACCGCTTGCTCTATATATATATGGGTTTGTCTCTCCCTTTTTTGAGGATTCCGCTATTTTGAGCAGCTATCCTTCTTCGTAGAGTTTTTCTTCCTCGCGTTAGGTTTTTCACCATTTCTAGTTTTGAAGCCTTCGCTTAAGTTACCGCTCCCCCTCTCTTGTTTCAACATAGTTATGGCTGCTACGCTAGGATCCGTTCAGCAAGGAGAGGAAAATTCTGCCTTCGGTTCTCGCCTGGTCGGTGGTACACCGCCGGTGTCTGGTGAGCCAACCTCGAAATATTTTGTCTCGAGGAAGGACCCTTCGTCCGAAAAACCTCCCAACATTCAGGTCCATTGGGAGTATGCTTCGAAGTTCATTTCTCTAATAGGAGAGGGGCACCTCGAGTCCGTGAGGAAAGATTGCGGATGGGGGGAAAAGGTAGTATTGCAGGTACCATCCCCGGAAGAGAGTATCATGGATCATGCAGAGGGGTTTTTGAACGTATACACGTACCCCTTTACGTTGGGTCCCCTTGATAGGGTCGTGCTCGACTTCTGTCGGAAGTATCGGGCTACCCTGGCACAGGTTCACNAACTATATAACTTCAGCATTTTGTCTGAGTTGTATGGAAACTCATTGCTAACCTCAGAATGCAACGGCAAAACTTCAGCGCCTTCGGTCTGAAGTTTTAGCACATGAACTATATAACTTCAGCATTTTTGTCTGTAAGTTGTTATGGGAAACTCATTGCTAACCCTTAGAATGCATGGAAAAACTTCAGCACCTTCAGTCTGAAGTTTTAGCACATGAACTATATAACTTCAGCATTTTTGTTCTGAAGTTGTTATGGGAAACTCATAGCACAGGAACTATTTAACTTCAGCATTTTTATGGGAAACTCATTGCTAACCCTCAGAATGCATGGTAAAACTTCAGCATGTTTTGGTAGTTTTTT
>NW_017681819.1:6436-10853 GCF_001879085.1 Nicotiana attenuata | reverse complement strand
CATATGGTAGGTATGATTGATCGTGAGAATGAGCCGGTAGAAGAAACCCAGAAGCAGTTTGCTCAGAACAACGTGATGAAGACTTGTGGAAATTCCAGCAATCTTGGTGTGAAATTCAGTGGCTAAGACGTCATGCTTGGTAATTGGAAAGACGCTCCATCTCTTGGAGTTTTGGTGGTTTATTTTGTTGTCATTTCTGTTGTCCGGGTTATTTCAGGGTTGTAATCCGGATATTGTCTTGTTACTCAAACCCTTCTATCCTTTCACTTTATCTTGTTTGTCTCGTCGTAGTAGCTTGTGTAGTGCTGTTTAGGTTTGTTCAAGGGTTGTAACTCTAGTCTAGTTTGCTTGTTTCGTTGTTTAAAGCCTTTCACCGTCAGTCTAATGCAATTCTCTGTTTCCCACCATTTCTAGTCATTTTATCTAGTTCCCTTCTCCTTTTGCAACTCTCTTCATGCTGGTTCTGGTGACATGACATGCACGCATAATTCTCAGCCTGGTTTTATAAGTTAGTTTGGTAATGAAGCAATAAAACAATGTTAAAGATGTAAGGACAGTTGAGGGATTTCGAAATCTCTTCGAGCCAAATTGTGTGAAACTGGGTCAGACGGAACATAGTGAAATACTGGGGAAATGCATCATGCCACATCGGCTTGAAGCCAAAGGCAATTTTGCCTCAAGTCTACAAGGGCCGCTCGTGGTACCGAGATTGTTGTCCAATGGTGCTAGGTAAGTGACAAATACAGAAGGCAAATATGTGAACGTGGTTAGTAATTCTGGTGCAATCAAAGGATGTTGTGTGTTTTCCCTCAGCTTGTTTAACTGCACAGTTTGTATTCGGTATGTTTTGAAGATTGGAATGACGAAGGCATTTTATTCTGCTATCCAAACACTTTGTCCTTTGTTACCCCTTTGAGCCTCGATTATTTTCTTGCATACCCCTCTTTCGGGATCATTAATCAGACTCGCAAGTTCGAATGGGGAAGTAAATGGAGAAACAAGAGAAAAACAGTGGAAAAGAAAAAAAAAGAAAGAAAACAAAAGAAGAGAAAAGAAAAGAAAAGCAAAAAGAGGAAAAGGGGAAAGAAAAGAAAAGAAGAGAAAAGAAAAGAAAAAGTAAAAAGAGAAAAGAGAAGAGTAGGAAAAGGAAAAGAATGAAAAGAAAGGAAAGGAAAAGCGGAAGAAAGATCACAACAATCAAAGTAGTCGCCTGAACTACGTTTGACTTGATCCCGAAAGGGTACGTAGGCAGCCTCTCTCTGAGGTTCAATCACACCAAAAAAAAAATCCAAAGTCCCCCAAAGAAACTGGGGCAGAAGTTGTGATTGCTGTGAGAAATCTGATTTCGAAAGTTGTAACTTTAAACCCATGATTGAATTATTTTGAGCCTTTGATACCCCTCCTTTCTAACCCCATCCAAAAGCCCACATTACCGTCCAAAGAAAGACCTTCCGATCAGTCTTCAAGAAATGCCGAGTCAAGTGAGCAGAGGTGAATCATATCAGGGGCAACACTCCGGTCCAAACAAAGGAAATGAAGAATGAGAAAGTCTTGTTGATGAGAACCCTCACGGGTACCCCCAAGGTGATGAAAGCTGAGAGAGACCAAAATGAGAGAGTCTTATTGGTGAAAACCTTCACGGGCACCATAAGGCGACAGTGAGTTGAGAGAAAAATCAAAATGAGAGAGGCTTGATGGTGAAAACCCTTCGGGCACTACAAGTCGAATAAGGATTGTGAATCGGATTGGGCAAGCGGAGCATTGAAGCCCAGTTTCATGGCAAAAGGTACAACAAGAGCTGAACATCAGATTTGCTAAACAGAGTAGGCTGCAGGTGCATGTCAAGGTCGTTAGAGTCGGTATCCACATCTGATGGATTGCTACTCTGTAGGTTTCTTTTTTAGGAATCGTCTCTCTCCATCACCCTTTACTCCAATCCTCCCACTTTGTTTTACTCCTTCGTCCTAGGTCGGTTGTTCAACACAAGTGAGAAATGATATCAAAATCTGCCACCAAGCTTTCCAACTAAACAACACAGGACCTGGTGAACACATAAAGGCGTCAAGCCAGGAAAAACCGCTGGCACACTGAGCTGGGCCACAATCAACATGCTTCGGGATTCGTGCAAAATACAAGGGTCTGATTTAGGAACCACGCAACAGACGGAGGGTGTTTTGGTGAACGGATCAGAGGTAGTCTCCGTGTCAAGGGTAGCAAAGAAAGTGGTTAGTCAATAAACAAGCAAGATCTTCGAGGGGAAATCCGTTATCGTGACAAGTGGAAGAACAATAAACTCAAGGCTAAAGCCAGTGGTCAAGAAAGAGCATCATATACACAAAGTAGGGACAATAGACATGCTGCGGGATTCCTATGAGACATCAGGATTGGGGAGATGACCGTTCATGCAATGCAACAAATGGAGGATGATGGGCCACCTTCGAAGTTCAAGGCCACAAACCAACCACCACATTTTAAACTCACAAGTTTTCGTTGTTTGGAAACAGGAACAAAGCAGTGCAAGAAAGTTGGTTCAACAGTAAGGGAACAAGAAAGGAAAGAAAAGAAAAGGAACAAGAGGAGAACCGACAAAAGGGAAGTTTCTCAAATCATTAACCTTTGCCATTACTTTTCACAATGTTTCCCCCTAGGATAAAAGGCCTAGTCTGATGGAGTTTTATAGAGTCAAAATCTTAGTTTGATGAATCTTTCTCCTAAGATAACAAGAGACCTAGTCTGATGAATCTTCTCCTAGAGTCAAAATCTTAGTCTGATGAACTTTTCTCCTAAGATAACAAAAGTGGACCTAGTCTGATGAATCTTCTCCTAGAGTCAACATCTTAGTCTGATGAACCTTTCTACCTAAGATAACAAAATGAACCTAGTCTGATGAATTTTCTCCTAGGATCACATCTTAGTCTGATGAATCTTTCTCCTGAGATAGTAAACCTAGTCTGATGAACCTTTTCCTGGGATCTACATCTTAGTCTGATGAAACTTTCTCCTAAGATAACTAAAATAGACCTAGTCTGATGAATCTTTCTCCTAAGATAGGAAATCTTAGTCTGATGAATTGTTCTCCTAAGATTGAAGACCTAGTCTAGTGGGCTTTCTCCTAGGATCAAAATCTTAGTCTGAGGAATCTTTCTACTAAGATAGAAGGCTTAGTCTGATGAATTTGCTAGTCAAATGTCCTTGGTTTTACTCACAGGATCGTGCATTCCAATTAAGTCTTTTGTTTTACTCTTATCATTGCATCAATAGCTTAGGTGATCTATATTTTGCTAACAACTCCCAAATCTTCCTAGTGCAAACTGGGGCAGAAATTTTCTTTGTTGTTATTTTGTTGCAGTCAGGCGCCCACCTGGAGAACAAGGGAATACTTTTCAAGCTTCAGCAGTCAGGCGCCCACCTGGAGAACAAGGGAAGTGCAATTCAATTTTAGCTTTTAATTTTTAATATTTGATAACATGCTGTATCCAGTTACTAAACTGGGGCAGAAAATTTTCTTTGTTTGTCTATTTTGTTGCAGTCAAGAGCCCACCTGGAGAACAAGGGAATACTTTTCAAGTTCAGCAATCAGGAGCCCACCTGGAGAACAAGGGAATAACTTTTCAAGCTTCAGCAGTCAGGCGCCCACCTGGAGAACAAGGGAAGNATATCGCCCCGGGGTAAGGCCGAATGTGGTGGCCGAGTGCATTAAGTAGGAAGCTGCCAGCATGGGTAGTCTTGCGTATATTTCGGTCAGCCAGAGACCGCTTGCTGTAGATATTCAGGCGTTGGCCAATCGATTGGTGAGATTAGATATTTCTGAGCCCAGCAGAGTGTTAGCTTGCACGGTCGCTCGTTCTTCTCTATTGGAGCGTATCCGTGATCGGCAATTTGATGATCCCCATTTGTGTGTCCTGAGAGACACGGTGCAGCGTGGAGGTGCCACGAAGGTGACCTTAGATGATGGTGGTGTTTTGAGATTACAGGGTCGACTTTGTGTGCCCAATGTTGATGGGATTCGAGAGTTGATCTTAGCGGAGGCCCATAGTTCTCGGTACTCTATTCACCCGGGCGCCGCGAAGATGTATCAGGACTTGCGGCAGCATTATTGGTGGCGTAGGATGAAGAAGGATATTGTTGCGCATGTGGCTCGGTGTTTGAATTGTCAGCAGGTCAAGTATGAGCATCAGAGGCCCGGCGGTTTGTCTTAGAGGATTGAGCTTCCCGAGTGGAAGTGGGAGAGGATTACCATGGATTTTATTACTGGACTTCCGTTGACTCGGAAGAAGTTTGATGCTATTTGGGTCATTGTTGATAGGCTGACCAAGTCAGCGCATTTCATTCCAGTAGCAGTCTCCTATTCATTCGAGAGGTTAGCTGAGATTTATATCCCGGAGATTGTTCGCCTTCATGGTGTGCCAGTATCTAT
>NW_017681819.1:0-2557 GCF_001879085.1 Nicotiana attenuata | reverse complement strand
ATTGATGATTTGTTTGACCAGCTTCAGGGAGCAAAGGTGTTTTCAAAGATAGACTTGAGATCTGGCTATCATCAGCTGAAGATTAGGGCGTCTGATGTCCCTAAGACGGCGTTCCGCACTCGGTATGGGCACTATGAGTTTTTAGCATGTTGTTCGGGTTGACCAATGCCCCAGCAGCAGTTTATGGAGTTGATGTAACCAAGTGTTCAGGCCATATCTAGACTTATTCGTGATAGTCTTTATTGATGACATCCTGGTGTACTCTCGCAGCCAGGAAGAGCACGAGCAGCACCTCAGAGTGGTTCTTCAGACTCTGAAAGATAGTCAATTATATGCTAAGTTTTCGAAGTGCGAGTTCTGGTTGAGTTCCGTTGCATTTCTGGGTCATATTGTATCAGCAGAGGGTATTCAGGTGGACCCGAAGAAGATTGAGGCAGTCAAGAATTGGCCTCGACCAACTTCAGCGATCGAGATTCGGAGTTTCTTGGGGTTATCAGGTTATTACCGTCGGTTCGTGGAGGGATTTTCTTCTATTGCAGCCCCGATGACCAGATTGACCCAGAAGGGTGCCCAGTTCAGATGGTCAGATGAGTGTGAGGCGAGCTTCCAGAAGCTCAAGACAGCTCTGACCACGGCACCGGTGTTGGTTCTGCCCACGGGTTCAGGGCCTTACACGGTCTATTGCGATGCTTCCCGTATTGGACTTGGAGCAGTATTGATGCAGGATGGCAAGGTTATTGCTTATGCTTCGAGACAGTTGAAGATCCACGAGAAAAATTATTCGGTTCATGATCTGGAGTTGGCAGCAGTTGTTCATGCTTTAAAGATTTGGAGGCATTATCTATATGGTGTGACGTGTGAGGTGTACACGGATCACAAGAGCCTGCAGTATCTGTTCAAGCAGAAGGAGTTGAATGTGAGGCAGAGGAGATGGCTAGAGTTGTTGAAAGATTATGATGTTACTATCTTATATCGCCCGGGTAAGGCCAATGTGGTGGCCGATGCATTAAGTAGGAAGTCTGCCAGCATGGGTAGTCTTGCGTATATTTCGGTCAGCCAGAGACCGCTTGCTTTAGATATTCAGGCGTTGGCCAATCGATTGGTGAGATTAGA
Organism: Nicotiana attenuata; assembly: GCF_001879085.1. Classification (NCBI taxonomy): domain Eukaryota; kingdom Viridiplantae; phylum Streptophyta; class Magnoliopsida; order Solanales; family Solanaceae; genus Nicotiana; species Nicotiana attenuata. The sequence goes on along the minus strand of NW_017681819.1, from coordinate 1,444 downwards.
TATTTCTGAGCCCAGCAGAGTGTTAGCTTGCACGGTCGCTCGTTCTTCTCTATTGGAGCGTATCCGTGATCGGCAATTTGATGATCCCCATTTGTGTGTCCTGAGAGACACGGTGCAGCGTGGAGGTGCCACGAAGGTGACCTTACATGATGATGGTGTTTTGAGATTACAGGGTCGACTTTGTGTGCCCAATGTTGATGGGATTCGAGAGTTGATCTTAGCGGAGGCCCATAGTTCTCGGTACTCTATTCACCCGGGCGCCGCGAAGATGTATCAGGACTTGCGGCAACATTATTGGTGGCGTAGGATGAAGAAGGATATTGTTGCGTATGTGGCTCGGTGTTTAAACCGTCAGCAGGTCAAGTATGAGCATCAGAGGCCTGGTGGTTTGTCTCAGAGGATTGAGCTTCCCGAGTGGAAGTGGGAGAGGATTACCATGGATTTCATTACTGGACTTCCGTTGACTCGGAAGAAGTTTGATGCTATTTGGGTCATTGTTGATAGGCTGACCAAGTCAGCGCATTTCATTCCAGTAGCAGTCTCCTATTCATCCGAGAGGTTAGCTGAGATTTATATCCGGGAGATTGTTCGCCTTCATGGTGTGCCGGTATCTATCATTTCGGATCGGGGTACGCAGTTTACCTCGCGCTTCTGGAGAGCGGTTCAGCAAGAGTTAGGTACCCAGGTTCAGTTGAGCACAGCGTTCCATCCCCAGACGGACGGTCAGTCCGAGCGGACTATTCAGATTTTGGAGGATATGCTTCGGGCTTGTGTCATTGATTTTGGCGGCTCGTGGGACCAGTTTTTGCCTTTAGCAGAGTTCGCCTACAACAACAGCTACCAGTCCAGCATTCAGATGGCTCCATATGAGGCGTTGTATGGTAGGCGATGTCGGTCTCCAGTCGGATGGTTCGAGCCGGGAGAGGCTCGGTTACTGGGTACATACTTAGTTCAGGAGGCCTTAGATAAGGCCAAGATTATTCAGGAGAGGCTTCGTTCAGCTCAGTCTAGGCAGAAGACTTATGCAGACCGTAAGGTCCGAGATGTAGCTTTCATGATTGGAGAGCGAGTATTGCTCCGGGTGTCGCCTATGAAGGGCGTGATGAGATTCGGAAAGAAGGGCAAGCTTAGCCCTAGGTACATTGGTCCGTTTGAGATTCTTGATCGAGTAGGAGAGGTGGCTTATAGGCTTGCATTGCCACCTAGCTTATCATCCGTGCACCCAGTTTTTCATGTGTCTATGCTTCGGAGGTATCACGGCGATCCTATCCATGTATTAGACTTCAGCACGGTCCAGTTGGACAAGGATCTGTCATATGAGGAGGAGCCGGTAGCTATTCTAGACCGGCAAGTTCGACAGCTGAGGTCGAAGAGTTCCTTCTGTTCGTGTTCAGTGGAGAGGTCAGCCCCCTGAGGCCTCGACCTGGGAGTCCGAGTCTGACAT
>NW_017681818.1:9655-10855 GCF_001879085.1 Nicotiana attenuata | reverse complement strand
TATTTTAGAACATTATTTTATGTCTATTTTATTAGGATGCTAAGCATGAAAACCTAATCAAACCTAACGATACTACTAGAGAAGTAAATGAATTTAAGTGGACTTCATTTTCTAATTTCTCATATTATTCAATGAGAATACATGTCATATCTACTTTTGAAATTCTAATTACACTTAAATTATAGCTTCTAGATATCGTTTTTGTATAATATTTGAAAAGTACGCTGATCAGTAATAAGATAAATTACTAACAAGATATTTAAGAATATAAAAGACAAACAGAGAAAGAAAAATGGTTGAGAGTTTTATAAACATAAAAAATTCAAAAGTAAAATATTAGAAAAAATGCAAATTTTTTATTGGAAAAAATTATAATTATAATAATAAATATTCAAAACTATGAATGAGCTAATATATGAAGAACTTGAATAGACAAAACACATACTATTTCCTTTAATGCTCAGAACAAATTTAAGTCTTTGAATTAATAATTAGCAAAAGAATCCACTTTAATTATTTTTTAAATTCATCATATAAGTAAATTAGTTTTCAGGTTAGCAAAAAATTTAGGATACACAAATTTATCTCCATAAAAGGTGCAATAACAGTGAAAAAATAAACAATTTAGTTAAAGAATTTGTATTAAGAGTCCAATTAGTAAAAATGTAAACTAAAAATAATAAAGATAAAATAGTGGAAGACAAAATATGTTCTAAATAAGTTGCCGTGAATTATTATTATTATTATTATTATTATTATTATTATTATTATTATTATTATTATTATTATTATTATTATTATTATTATTTTAAAAGACGCCAATATTTTTTCTATATTAAGTTAATAGTTGTAAAATAGTAACTCAAAATCAGTTATTTTTAGACTTTATATTGTCACTTACTTTTTTTCTATGAGCTATAAAGCCAAACCTCATCATTTATCAAGACCAAAAGATTCAATTTTTCAAATTATTTGATTTATCTTTATTAATAAAAATATTTTTAATTTTTTTTAAGTATTAGGTTGTAGAAATAACAATAATTTTCATAAGATATTCCCATAAAAAATCTCACAAATTACAATAAGGTATATGCAGACTTCTATGGGGAAGATTTTTCCTTTATTGAGCTAACAAAATGGGATCAACAGTTATCATTTTCAAAGAACCAACATTTTTTCTTTAATTTTAATTTCATAAGT
>NW_017681818.1:5167-6199 GCF_001879085.1 Nicotiana attenuata | reverse complement strand
TTTTGAAATGTTATATTCTACTTTGATCTATATATATATATATGTAATCCATAAATATAATTATTTAGAAAGAGATTAGGTGGAATGAGTTCTTTTAGAGTGTTCCTACTTTCTCATCTGATGCATAAGTTAGAGTTAAATGAAAATTTTCGAGATGAGAAGAAACATAAGACTCAAAAAAGGGATTAAATTAGGAGTGTTTGGCTGACGGCCTACGAAGATTACTTTACCTAGATTCTAGAAGTGTATGGGGTACATGCAGAATAATCTTTTTGTATATATTTTTATTGATTAACACGATAGACACGTGCAACGCACGTTTTATTGATTGCACGAAGGCCCTTAGCGAAATGTCGTTCGCCTTTTTTACCCTTTCAAAATAGATTTCACACTAGATAAAATAGTCATTTAATAAATTTTCTAATAGTTAGGAGTTCTAAATCAACTAAATTTTGTACATTATTTTCCTAATATTAGATTCTAAATCAAGTAAAATTTTGCATACTAAAAAATTCTTGTCTAAACTTCTATATAATGAAGCCCAACGTATGCTATAAACATGAAAAAAAACTAAACAAGATTTCCTTTTTTGAGAAAAAGAAAACTTACGACTTAGAATAGGTTGTAAATTGCTTCATTGGCCAATGAAGTATAACTTTTTATGTCCTAATTTTAGTATAAAAATATTCAACTTTCAAATAATCTTTTTGTCTATATTTACTTTTACAAAAGTAAGAAAAAGAACAAGAAGCTCAAACAATTAATATTCTTTAAATACAATTAGTGCAAAAAAGTGTTAAGCAAAATTATAGTTATAATACTATTTTAGAACATTATTTTATGTCTATTTTATTAGGATGCTAAGCATGAAAACCTAATCAAACCTAACAATACTACTAGAGAAGTAAATGAATTTAAGTGGACTTCATTTTCTAATTTCTCATATATTCAATGAGAATACATGTCATATCTACTTTTTGAAAATTCTAATTACACTTAAATTATAGTCTTCTAGATTATCGTTTTTGTATA
>NW_017681818.1:0-927 GCF_001879085.1 Nicotiana attenuata | reverse complement strand
ACATAAATAAAAAAGGACAATACATCAAAAGGAAACTCTTCTACTTTTGTTATGGGTAATTTTTCGGCATCTTTGTCAAACAAAAACGTAGAATCCTTTTTTCCTTTTTTTTTTTTAACTTTTCTATTTACATGATTTTGAAATGTTATATTCTACTTTGATCTATATATATAATTATGTAATACATAAATATAATTATTTAGAAAGAGATTAGGTGGAATGAGTTCTTTTAGAGTGTTCCTACTTTCTCATCTGATGCATAAGTTAGAGTTAAATGAAAATTTTCGAGATGAGAAGAAACATAAGACTCAAAAAAGGGATTAAATTAGGAGTGTTTGGCTGACGGCCTACGAAGATTACTTTACCTAGATTCTAGAAGTGTATGGGGTACATGCAGAATAATCTTTTTGTATATATTTTTATTGATTAACACGATAGACACGTGCAACGCACGTTTTATTGATTGCACGAAGGCCCTTAGCGAAATGTCGTTCGCCTTTTTTACCTTTTCAAAATAGATTTCACACTAGACAAAATAGTCATTTAATAGATTTTCTAATAGTTAGGAGTTCTAAATCAACTAAATTTTGTACATTATTTTCCTAATATTAGATTCTAAATCAAGTAAAATTTTGCACTAAAAAATTCTTGTCTAAACTTCTATATAATGAAGCCCAACGTATGCTATAAACATGAAAAAACTAAACAAGATTTCCTTTTTTGAGAAAAAGAAAACTTACGACTTAGAATAGGTTGTAAATTGCTTCGTTGGCCAATGAAGTATAACTTTTTATGTCCTAATTTTAGTATAAAAATATTCAACTTTCAAATAATCTTTTTGTCTATATTTACCTTTACAAAAGTAGAAAAAGAACAAGAAGCTCAAACAATTAATATTCTTTAAATACAATTAGTGCAAAAAAGTGT
>NW_017681817.1:10576-10855 GCF_001879085.1 Nicotiana attenuata | reverse complement strand
ACTTGCATAACGCTGTCTTTATCTACATTGCACGGCTGAAAGATCGCCACATTGCACGGCTGAAAGATCGCCATATTGCACGACTGAAAGATTGCCACATTGCACGGCTGAAAGATCGCCACATTGCACGGTTGAAAGATCGCCATATTGCACGACTGAAAGATCGCCACATTGCACGGCTGAAAGATCGCCACATCGCACGGCTGAAAGATCGCCACATGCTACTGCATCCTTCATGGGCTGAAATATCGCCAACCCATCCAAAGGCGTCATCGTTCG
>NW_017681817.1:5246-5704 GCF_001879085.1 Nicotiana attenuata | reverse complement strand
ATTCTGCCTTCCAACTTGCATGAGGCTACTATTCTGCCTTCCAAGGTTAAGCTCTACCTCTATCTGCATCTGCATTGCATAAGGCTACTATTCTGCCTTCCAACTTGAATAAGGCTACTATTCTGCCTTCCGAGGTCAAGCTCTACCTCTATCTGCATCTGCATTGCATAAGGCTACCATTCTGCCTTCCAACTTGCATAAGGCTACCATTCTGCCTTCCGAGGTTAAGCTCTACCTCTATTTGCATTTGCATTGCATAAGGCTACCATTCTGCCTTCCGAGGTTAAGCTCTACCTCTATCTGCATCTGCATTGCATAAGGCTGCTATTCTGCCTTCCAACTTGCATAACGCTGTCTTTATCTACATTGCACGGCTGAAAGATCGCCACATTGCACGGCTGAAAGATCGCCATATTGCACGACTGAAAGATTGCCACATTGACTACGGCTGAAACGAT
>NW_017681817.1:0-488 GCF_001879085.1 Nicotiana attenuata | reverse complement strand
CTACCATTCTGCCTTCCGAGGTTAAGCTCTACCTCTATCTGCATTTGCATTGCATAAGGCTACCATTCTGCCTTCCAACTTGCATAAGGCTACTATTTTGCCTTCCGAGGTTAAGCTCTACCTCTATCTGCATTTGCATTGCATAAGGCTACCATTCTGCCTTCCAACTTGAATAAGGCTACCATTCTGCCTTCCGAGGTTAAGCTCTACCTCTATTTGCATCTGCATTCCATAAGGCTACCATTCTGCCCTCCGAGACCAAATACTGTCTCCATCCACATTGCACGGCTGAAAGATCGCCACATCGCACGGCTGAAAGATTGCCGCATTGCACGGCTAAAAGATCGCCACATTGCATGGCTGAAAGATCGTCACATTGCACGGCTAAAGATCGCCACATTGCACGGCTGAAAGATCGCCACATTGCACGGCTGAAAGAGCGCCACATTGCACGGCTGAAAGATCGCCACATTCGCACGACTGAAAGA
>NW_017681816.1:10042-10855 GCF_001879085.1 Nicotiana attenuata | reverse complement strand
AAAAAATTATAATTTATATATGCAAACGCCTTCTTAGATTGTTATGCATATAGAAGGGAAGATGAGAAACAATAAAGTGAGTCAATGTAATGAAAGTCATTTTAAATTACTTGGATGGAAGACACATGTCACATTTATAAATTAATGGTTTAGATTTAATTAGCTAAGATAAGCCTTAACCATGATTAGACAACACATATATTCTATATATTTGCTCTCGAAAGATTTGGTAATCCCATAATTCTAGGTACTAAGTTTTTATTATTTATTATCTTAGCACTTTATTCTAATATACAAGATCTGAGTACTATAGTAAATCAACAAGAATTAAGTTTTAAGCAATTAAAATTTTCGATATCCACATAGTTCTCAAAACATTCAAATTCACGTCATCTTCAATTTCTTTCTCCTACATGCCTTTATCCCTCTTCTCAACTACTTTCTCATGTTCCAACCAATTCTAGCAGCGTATTCTTTCGTAGTACTATTCATCAAATTTTTCCTAATGTTTATTGGTACAAAGAATTGAGAAACATCCTTAAATTTGAGATCTGATCAAAAATCTACCGTTTAAAAGGAGAAAGTAAGATACTAGTCACAATTCAAAACTCTCTAATACATGGTTCTACCATGACTAAAGCTAATTTTTTAGTTAAAATTAGATTGAGTTCTTAAATAATTATCTCAAATGGTTTTTTTAAGAGGATAGTGAACTCCAGAATAACGAAAAGAAAATTGTGGAATAAAAAGGTAAATTTAGTATGGCAGATTGCAACTTAAATTTTTTAAAGGGATTGATATGGTGGTAAAAAA
>NW_017681816.1:0-5715 GCF_001879085.1 Nicotiana attenuata | reverse complement strand
GAAACTTAGCTCAAAGTAACAATATAGAACAATAAAATAGACAACAATGTAGAGAGGAAGAGACGAGAGAATCTTATTTCTTCTATGTATTCAAGTGTGTACAATGTGATGCCAAACCCTCTATTTATAGGATGATATAGGTAATACAAAGGGATGCCATAAACATGGTATTAACTATTGAGAACATGGGGGAAGATCATGGAGGTGTGGGAGTTACATCCATAATGGTAAGAAGTAGTGGGAGGTTGATGGAGAAGAGTAGTGGGTGTTACTCCCTTAGGAGTTATGGACATCCACCATAATCAAGTATTTCATAACACGGAAAAACTTTTTCCCCACTCACAATATTGCAACATTTTTCAAGTGAAATGCATGTCCAAACATGATTTTAAATTCTAGTTACCATTTTCTACTTCACTCCAAATACACTTTTTTTTAAAAAAAAACTTATAATTTATATATGCAAACGCCTTCTTAGATTGTTATGCATATAGAAGGGAAGATGAGAAAACAATAAAGTGAGTCAATTCATTTTTCTCCTTTTTACGCTATCCGTTTTCGTGCCTCGTACAAAATTGGATGAGCTCCCAAATCTTTCCATCTCTTCTTTAGTGTCGTATGTCTCTTTTGATCATTATCATCCAAACTCTTCCTACACATAGNATTCATTACTCCTTAAGAGACATATAAGATTTCGCATCGAATACATAACTTTTGATGTTTGAGTTGTAACAACGTTGCACCTAATTTGCATATTATGATATATGTCATACTTTTCGTATTACTCATAGTTGAATTATAATTTATAAATATTTTAAATAAATGATTTTAATGTAATTTTTATAATTATTTTTTATTTAATACTATCTTAATATTCTTGACATTAGTAAAATTTAAAAGATCCGTGGGACTTACGCCCAATGTCTCAGCGCTTACGCCTCGCCTCACGCCCCCGCCTTTTAAAACATTGGTTGTAGTTGCCCATTGCAACTACAAATAAGTTGGGGAAATGGCTTGGGAAATAGTTACTTAATGATAAGGGTAAAATTGAGTACAAATTAGTCTCTCTTGATTTGCTGAAGTGGACAAGTAAAAAAAAAAAAATCTATTCTTAGTATACTAGACAAGTAAAAAGCAATGGGATAGTATTAATATTTCAAACATTGTGGCTCCAATTACTAAGATTCAAGTTGAAACATATGGTTTCAAATCATTGCTTCTGTTGCTAGAATGGAGATTTAAAAGTATAGTATTAATAGAGATTAATTAGGGTAATCTAGTAAAATAAATACTTAATTAATATTTTCTTAAGGGGTGTGCAAAATGCATATTGGACAAGTAAAAAGGAGCAGGGGGAGTATTACTTTGTTTACTGTAGTTGATTCATTTCCTTGAGGTGACACATTTGTTGTTTCACCACTTGGTCTTAACTGTGTTTACTGGTGATGTTAATTATATTTTAAAGATAAGCCTGTATTCTAGTTTTTGCCTATAATTCTGATGATCAGAAATTCTGCTAATTTAATTCACTATGATTTTGTTTTTCCGAGAACTTGGTAGATTCCGAAACTCTCAATTATTTCAATAAGCAGGTCTAAATGAAACGAAATGGTTTCACTATTCTTAACACCATGCCCAACTAGTTTAAGATTGAGGTGTAGTTGTTATTGATGGAGCATGATTGAGTTGATGTGTCTGTTATGCTTATGATTCAGAAATGGAAAACCAACATGTAATAATATTATGTCATGCAAATTTATGGATTCATGGTTTGGAAAAGCATCTCATGTGTTAGATAAGTATGTAAATTGGCTAGTTAGGTACTTTCCCAAAATCTATTTTCAAGGATTTAAGACTGTCTTTTCTAAAGTTGCAATTTTTTTAAAGTTTTTTGTCGTTCCAAAATATGGAGTTGATTGGAATGTTATGTTAACGGGATAGTGTTTGTTTCTGTTTTTTAGGACAAATTGGATATGCTTTGGTTCCAATGATTGCCAGGGGAGTGATGTTGGGTGCAGATCAGCCTGTAATTCTCCACATGTTGGATATTCCACCTGCTGCAGAGGCATTGAATGGAGTGAAGATGGAATTAGTGGATGCTGCCTTCCCTCTTCTTAAGGGTTGGTGCCCTTGCTTCGTGTAACTTTAATGTTTTGCCGTTTTATTACTTTGTCGGAAATAAACATGGGCTAAGTGGTATGTTTTGCTATGTATGTGTCAGGTGTTGTTGCCACAACTGATGCTGTTGAAGCATGCACTGGTGTTAACGTTGCGGTCATGGTTGGAGGTTTCCCCAGGAAAGAAGGCATGGAGAGAAAAGATGTGATGTCCAAGAATGTTTCTATTTACAAGTCCCAGGCTTCTGCTTTGGAGAAGCATGCAGCTCCCAACTGCAAGGTCGGGCAAAGTTTATAGATCTGTGTTTAGATTGTCTTGTATGCTAACTTTTCTTTTTTATAAATTGCACCCAGTGTTCAGCATTGCATGATATATTTCTAGCTATTGAATCAGATTATTCTTCTATTTGACTGTGGGAGTAATTGATCAATTGGCTGAATAGATCACCTAAGTCAGTGAGAATAGTTACGTGGTGCTTATTGCCAACTTAATGTCTTATGTTGTTGATGAAACTTTCAGAAAACTTAGCTGAATAGATCACCTAAGTCAGTGAGAGTAGTAGTTACATGATGCTTATTGTCAACTTAATGTCGTATGTTGTTGATGAAAGTTTCCGAGCAAGTAATCAGAATATGTATGGAACAGGATTGTGATTTTCATCTTGTGTGTTACTTTCATAAGTCCATTCTGCTGCATAATGACTGTTTTTATTGCCTTCTGTTTGTGTCAATGGATGCATTGATGAACTGGTTTCAGGATTTTCCATGTGTATGTTGTGCAACTTCATTCCATTTGAGGTATTAAAACTTTTCCCTTTTGTCTCTTCCAGGTGTTGGTCGTTGCTAACCCTGCCAATACAAATGCATTGATCTTGAAAGAATATGCACCATCCATTCCTGAGAAGAACATTTCCTGTCTCACAAGGTTGGACCATAACAGGGCCCTAGGCCAAATCTCAGAGAGACTGAATGTTCAAGTGAGCGATGTTAAAAATGTCATCATCTGGGGAAACCACTCATCATCACAGTACCCTGATGTCAACCATGCAACAGTTGCAACACCAGCTGGAGATAAGCCAGTCCGTGAACTTGTGGCTGATGATGCATGGTATAATGAATCAGTGACTTGTTGTGAACTGATTAGCACTTTTTTCCCAGCTTGTGTATTAACTGATAATTGTATTCCTTTTATTTAGGTTGAATGGTGAGTTCATTTCTACTGTACAGCAGAGGGGTGCTGCCATTATCAAGGCTAGAAAGCTTTCTAGCGCCCTTTCCGCTGCTAGTTCTGCTTGTGATCACATACGTGATTGGGTCCTTGGAACTCCAGAGGTAGATTTTTTAACTTGGGGCCTTGTTGTATATAAAATAAAGGAATTATTTGTGCAGATATTTGGTAGATTTAACTCGAAAGTAGTACTTGTCTCATTTCTTTCTCTAACCAAATGTTGCAGGGAACTTGGGTTTCTATGGGTGTTTACTCTGATGGGTCATACAATGTCCCAGCTGGGCTTATTTATTCCTTCCCAGTTACATGCAAAAATGGAGAATGGTCTATTGTTCAAGGTTAGTGAAAAGCATTAAGTTGCATGCAGATATTGTCGTTGATTCAACTAAGTATTACACTATGTCATGTTGGGCTCCTATTATGTTGTCGTTTTCAGCAGTTTCTCTCTTTAACTACAATTAGTCAGCCAAATTGTTAGTTTGGGATTGGTGGGGAAAGTGAATTAAGCAGAGTCATAAATCATGGTGTAGGATTATGGGATTCGGATTCCTTGTGTTAGCCATCTTTAGCCTCAATGATTGTCACAACATGTTTGTGGAAGGGGCTTCTGGGGAAAATATTACAAAATTGGACGTTAATTTGCCTTACTGGTTTTCATAAAAAAGCTATTTGTCTATATGGCTTAATAATTTTCATAAAAAAGCCATTTATTGGCATGGCTTAATAAAAAATGCCAACCTTGTCTGAAGTTTTAGTTTTAGATGTTACCTAATGATTTTTCTGAAATTTTTTGCTCTCAATATAGTGGAAGTTGAATTTTGCAATTCAGATATCACTTATCTGTTTTTTAATGTAACTGAGCTGTTTCCTTCTGTATTTGATTTGCCTTCTTTTTGATGTTTTGACATATAGTATTCATGAGAAATCTGTCTTCCTTTTCTTTTATTAGTTTCTTTTTCTTTGTTGGTGTTAAACCTTGGTCTGAAGGTTCCTTATTGGCTTATAGCTCTCCTTTTTTCTCTTTAGATAACATCTATGTAGGAGTATTTTGTTCCCTTGGTGGTGCTATAAATTTGTATGAGTTGCCTGTCGGCAGGGCCTTAAAGTATTTTATTTGTTATTCGTGCGTCCAGGTCTTTCAATTGATGAGTTCTCAAGAAAGAAGTTGGACGCTACAGCTGAGGAACTATCCGAGGAAAAAGCATTGGCATATTCCTGCCTTACCTAAATTGCCAACATTTCCTAAATTGCCTTTTCAACATATGGTGATAATAGAAGTGGCTTCAGTTTTGAATAAGGCCATTGTTGATTCTTGAGGAAAGTGATAATGGGATGCTGCGTCGTCAGTTGTTTACTCTTTAATTGTACTCTATTTTTATGTCCATGTTTTGAAATAGAACTGATATTTTCATGAATAATTAGCATCTTGTGTTGTCCCTGAGATGATATTTTCTGTGTTATTGTTTTTGCACATCTTGTCTCTGAAGTGGGATGATTACTGGGTTGATGTTGTTGTTGTTGTTGCTTTTGCGCATCATTTTTCATAAAAAATCTGCGAGTATCCATCGTTGCTTGTGGCTGCTTGGAATATGCTTCCACCTCTACCTTAGATTAGCATGTTGTCCACTCCACTTGCTCATCATTTTTCCAGATGCTCTCTATTCTTGGTTTTAGCTTATCTTGTTTTAGGGATCTAACTGCTATCTTGTTTTACGGAGTTAACCTTCTATTTTCAGCCAAATTTCCCTTTATTTTGATGTCTGGTGATTATTAGGGGTTGGGTAGTGGAATGACTAGCCAAATTTCCCTTTATATATACATTGTAATTTTCGTGAGGAACCTCATGTAAATACCATGGAATAAGGTTTGATCCTTTTCATGGAGATTCCGTAACTATTCCAAAAATGAGAAGTTCGACACAATCGAGGTACTCAAATTGGATCAGTCATCGATATCTAGATTTCGTCGTAAATCTAATTGGTTATTTCCAATGACATAAATCAATAGTTCAAAGGCGATGAGGGTTTGGCTAGATATAGCAGATATCCCATGAAACTGGTTGGAAAAAAAAAGGACATCCCTTCTTCTTCTTCGAAATTATGTAGGATACACAATTTCTTACGATTAGACAAACTAATGTTCCTAAAAAAACTATGGGGAACAAATTTTGGATATTTATAACCCGTTTGTCCATAACTATTTTCTCCTTTTTTTTTTAATTTTTAAAAATTTAAATAGTGTTTGTTCTAATAAATTTTAGTTAAGTTTTGTAAATTTTTACGTTAAATAGAGTTTTCTAAAATTTACGGTAATAGTTACGTAAACTTAAGTCTCAAAGTAAACAATAATAGAACAATAAAATAAGACAAC
>NW_017681815.1:6057-10858 GCF_001879085.1 Nicotiana attenuata | reverse complement strand
CGCTCTTTTTCTTCCTTCTCATTTCTCACATCCCACAATTCTACCTCTTTTTTTTTCCTTTTTTTCTTTTTTCTTTCTTTTTTTCCATTTTTTCCTTTTTTTCTTTTAATAATAAAAATAATGATTCGATCGAACCCTATGTAGGTTGCCTACGTATCATGACGCCGCATGAATCAGATCTTTGCGTAGTTTTGGAAGATCAGGAGTAAAGGAAACAAACTAACATTCTCATTTTCTTTTCTTTTTTTTGGCCTTAATGACTTCTCTGATGAGAAAAGAGAAATAAAAGAAGCAAATCCTTTTTTTTTTTTTGAATATTCTATACTTAATGTTCTACAACTTATTCTAAAACTCAAGCTTAACAGATTTTTTCTTTTCTTTTCTTTTTGAAACAAATACTCTATTAAGGAAAAATCCTAGAAGAGAAAAGTACATTTTTTTTGACTTTTTTTTTCTTTTTTAGGAAGAAAATCTAAAGAATAAACCACAGAAAAATATTTTGAATTTTCATTTGATATCCTGATGCAAGATTTCGAAACAAGCAATGAAAAAGATAAAACAAAATATTTTTGGATTTCAATTTTGATTGTCTAAAGAAGAAATTCTAATGATAAACAAAAGATAAAGTATGTTTTTTTCTATGTACAATATCCTAAAATTCTTGGGAAAATAAAAGAATTCTTTTTTAGTTCATTAACTTCCCAAAGAAGAACCTCAAAAGAAAATCTGTTTTTTTTTTTTTTTGGATTTTTGAAATTAATACCTTAAAGAAAACTCTTTAAAGAGGTACCAAAAGAAAATTCCTCTCTTCTTTTTTTTGAATTTTTAGTCCTAATATACTAAAGGAAATATGAAAGCAAAAATTTTCTATTCGGAGTTCTACATATTAACTTCCTAAGGAGAAACACCTCAAAAGTTTTTTTTTTTATTTCTAGAATTGAATTTCAAAATAAAACTTCTAAAGGAAATAAAACGCAAAATCTCTTCTTTTTTTTGGATTTTTTGACTTGTAACACATCTCCAAATACAAATAAAAAATACAATAACAAAAGACTAGGTAAACTCAACTAGACTATTACAAACTCTGACATCACCTAAAAGACTGAATGCCACTATACAGGACTAAAAAGTAAAACATGAACAATTGATTCAAAAACATAAAATGGCTCCTCGAGCAGCTCCTGAATGCAGTGATCCTGGGGTGTATGCCATGCTCAAACTCCGATAAGTAATTCTACACCTGTATGAGAAAACTTAAACCAACACTATGTGAGACAATAACATTCCCTACTAGACACATGCAAGACATGATTGAGGCTATTTTTGCAAAATGACTTACTTAGCCAGAAGGTGGCTAGAAGTGCAAATTTTGGCTAAGACCCCGCAAAGTCAAGAACCTAAGATTTACTAGGAAGACCGGACCCTATGTGGGTTGCCTACGTATCACGCCCCGAAAGACGAGAATCAGGTATGCGTAGTTCGGGCAGATTGGATACGGGCGAGAATTTTAAAAAAATAACTAATTTAGAGAGAACATATTTTTTGCTTTTTCTTGAAAAATGATTAAACATGCAAAATCTTTTTGAATTTTCTTTCCCCCTTTTTTTTGATTTTCTGATTTTCGGAAAATGATGAAAAAGTGCAAATCTTTTTTTTTTTTGAATTTTCGAGCTCTTGTTTTTTAACAACATAATTGGGCCCAACTCGCTTTACCCTCACACTTCACTCTCTCTTTTTCTTTTTGCTTTTTTTTTCTCTCTTTTTTTTATTTTTTCATTTGCCCCCAACTTTCATTGGTCTGCCAAATGACCATTTTAACCTTGAAGAAATGCAACATGTAGCACATAGGATGCATCAAGATGGTCTGTTATTTTGGGTACACCTGTCCTAGACGGACCCAACCCCTGCGTTGAGTCCCCTAAGTCAAATGCACGTGATGCAAACAAACGTTTCTACTAGGGATCCGGCATGAGGCTGAATTATTCTAGGTTCAAAACCTGGGTATTTGTTCTAGACTTGTGTACCCGACCGGACAACTCGAGCCGAGGATGGGGCTACCTACCGGGAACCAAAAGGCCATCCGGCTTAGTAACTTGTCCGAGCCTCTTTCTTATTTCAAGGTATGACACTAACAGAATAGGGAGTCACGGCCAACGAGCACATCCCCGAAGATGAGAAGAGAAGGGTTTCGTAACAGTTTATATACAGTCCAGATAATATCAAAGCGGTAAAAGCAATATTTAGCACATTAGGCCCAAACATGTAGTAAAATCAGATAATAGATAAAGCCAAATATAACAATTCATCTAAGCTCAAATTCTTGAACCAGAGATTCTGGGTTCCTATCCCCAGCAGAGTCACCAGAGCTGTCACACCTCCTTTTTCCCTACACCCCATAAGGGTATGAGAAAGGGAGATTTTTTCAATTAAAGGACAATCAAAACGGGATTATTTATTTAAAGATTCAGAGTCGACACTTGGGATGATTTATGGTGTCCCAAGTTCACCGGTTCAAATCCCGAATCGAGGAAAAGATTGACTCTGTTTTACAGTCCGAGAACCAGAAATCCGGGTAAGGAATTCTGTTAACCTGGGAGAAGGTGTTAGGCATTCCCGAGTTCCGTGGTTCTAGCACGTTCGCTCAACTGTTATTATTGGCCTACTATCTGAGTTTATTACAAGTTTTAAACCTATGTGCATTTTTAACCTTAACCGCTTTTGATTATTTTTTAAAGAAAGATTTGCAACGTTATTTAAAATATGTCTTGAACCACGTCACATAAATGCACCCGCGGTCCACAACACATTCTACATAATATTGTTGAGATTTGAATTTGGGTCACATAAATGCGCACCCGAGTTTAGGAAGGTAAATTATTAAAATAACGCGCCTAAAGCAACTACGCGTTAGAAACTTTGCGAGGGCCATGAAAATTCGCTAAATGGTACACCTCGATTTCTAAGGATAAACAAGATTAGTTAAACGAGGGCCATCCAATTATCAATTTTGTTCGGCACGGCGCGCCTCAAATTATTCTAAATAAAGGGTTTCTAAACTCATTCATGAGGTCCATAAATTATGATTCGTCTAATGTGGCTCGCCTCAAATTCATTTTAAGGGACCTAATTAATTATGGAAGGAAGGGAAACCCAAAAGTTCAACATATGCCCAAAGCTAAGGCACGGACTAAATTTGCTATTAAAAACTAACAAACGAGGGTATTGAGCCAACGAAACTCAGCAAGCCCCAAATGTGCTATTCTGATTTTAAGACAATCTTTCCAGACCCAGGCCCATGAGATCACGCCTATGCCGGACTCGCAGGTCGAACTCACGTAGGCATGGCCAATATAGAATTAAGGCCAATTTTCAACAACCCCTATTTATGCCAAAAGGACTCACAATTCAAGACAAACTATAATCGAAACCTACATTAATCAGTATTCACACATCATGTATATTAGCTATGCAACTTTGCCCATTATTCGACACTAACTGTATTAAGCATTCAGAAATATATGCCTAATTACCAAAGTGAACAAGGATTCATGTTACTCTTTATCCCATGCTAGTTTTCACATTGACAATATGCCTTACTGAGGATTAAACTAGGTGTATTTCACAATTAACAACCATTACGCAAACCAACTATTGAACAATAGAATTCCCAGCAACAATTCCAATGAGCAACTCGAATCATCACATCTAAATATCAATGACAGATGCAGAATTCAAATTACTACTTCGACTAATAACAGTATTCATTACATTCCCATCATAACAGTCCTTATACATGAGTACTTGATAAGGAGTTTAGTCAAACTAGAATTAGAATAGTAAACCAAAATGCAATCATAGCCTTAACATACATGGCATAATCAGGACAGAATACAATATTATTAAAGCCATCAGACTAATTTGGACAACGACACACATGAACAGATCTTGAAGAACAAGGACCAAATCATTTACTATTAAGAGGGTTGAGATCAACAGTCAAGCAGCAGCAGAAAAGAAGAGGAACAATGCCCAGAATTGATGAAACAGTAACCAGGAAGCCAAACGTAAACCAGCAACTTCAAAGATAACCAAACTCAATTCATTCTACACCCAGAACCTAAAACCTTGAGTTTTCAATTATTTCAACCAAGCTAATCAGATCAGAAAAACCAAAATCAAGCAGGATTCTCAACACTTTTTCAGAAATTTCCCAGATTTCCAAGTTGTTTCAGAGTTTATAAAGGAAGCAGCCATTTCAATATTTCTGGAATTTTTATATCTCTTAAGCTCTCTCTAGGTCTCCCTTGAATGGTAAGGAAGAGATGCCTTTATAGGCAAGAAAGTAGGGCAGCAACTAAATCTCAGTTTTGCAATTGAGCCCTTTTCTAATTTTTGTTTTTGCTTAGATAGCCTCAGTTCAAAATCAGAGTTTCAAAGCAATCCTCTTCCCCAGCTTCCTAGAAGCTTCCTAGTTAGTTAGATCAGATTCTCCTTATCAAATTTCCCCAAATACCCTTAGGAGACCTATTAATTACTTTCACATTAAGACTTTGAACCAAATTACCCTAATGCCTTTGGGCCCCCTGTAACAATGAGCTTCGACAGCCCTTGGGCTTCAATAGCTCTTTGGTTCAGTTTAGGCCAATGAATCCCCAGGCAGACTAAAGAAAACAAAATGACTCCATTTCTA
The DNA here is from genome assembly GCF_001879085.1 of Nicotiana attenuata. NCBI lineage: Eukaryota > Viridiplantae > Streptophyta > Magnoliopsida > Solanales > Solanaceae > Nicotiana > Nicotiana attenuata. The sequence continues at coordinate 6,168 of NW_017681815.1, read as the reverse complement.
AATTTTAGACACAAAAGCAGAATTGAATGAATAAATAAAAAAAAGTTAAAAGAAAACTAGCAAACACTAAATTCGAAGATTAAACTAAACAATCACACTGAAATGACTCGA
>NW_017681815.1:0-2925 GCF_001879085.1 Nicotiana attenuata | reverse complement strand
TACTTATTCTGTGTTTGCTCGTTCGTTGTGTATTTGTTATTGCTTTGTTTAGTCTGTCTTATTCCACTGTTGTACTTACTGTTACTGCCTATTTTCATACTGTTGATTTATATTATATTGTTTAACCTCAGTAGGGCCCTGACCTTCCTCGTCACTACCCAACCGAGGTTAGGCTTGGCACTTACTGAGTACCGCTATGGTGTACTCATGCCCTTCCTACGCATGTTTTTCATGTGCAGATCCAGGTACCTCTACTCAGGCGCACTATCCTTGAGGCGAGGAGATACGTGGAGACTTCGAGGTATATCTGCCGCGTCCGCAGACCAGGAGTCTCTATTCTGCTCCAGCTTTAGTATCTAGTTTATCCCTTTTCCCTCAGTTGTTTAGATATTCTGGAGTTAGAGCAGCGTACTATGTTTCCGTTAGCCTATGGTTCCCGTGAGTTTTCGGGTTTTGGGATTGAGTTGTAGACTTCCGCATTTCTTTTGAGTTGTATAGGCCAAGCGACCTTATATGTAGTTATTATTTTGATATGTTCAGTTCTAATTAATTATTCTGCAAGTTAGGTTGTTATTTCCGCATTGTTAGGCTTACCTAGTTATAGGGACTAGGTGCCATCACGACATGTTCACGTAGGGCGAACTGGGGTTGTGACAAGTTGGTATCAGAGCTCTAGGTTCATAGGAGTCACGGAACACAGGCCGGTTTATTAGAGTCTCGCTGATCGGTACGGAGACGTCTGTACTTATCTACGAGAGGCTATGTAACTGTTTAGGAAAAAATCTTCATTTCATTGGAATTCCTTGTCGTGCGATATTTTTTTGAACATCAATTCTAAACTTCCGGCTTCTATTCTCTCACAGATGGTGAGGACACACGCTACTCGAGATGATCAGGCACCCGCACCCCCTACTGCAGCCGTCAGAGGCCGGGGCCGGGGGAGAGGTCGAGGACGCGCATGTGGTGCAGCCAGGGCACCTGCGCGAGCTGCCGCCGAGGTACCACCAGAAGATCCAGCCGGAGCCCAGGCACCTGGCACACCTACTACTGCCACTACTACTCCAGCTCTCCAAGAGACTTTGGCCCAGTTCATGAGTATGTACACCACCTTGGCTCTGGCAGGGTTGTTTCCCCTTGCTGCAGCCACATCCCAGGCCGGGGGAAGAGCACAGACTCCCGCCGTCCGCACTCCTGAGCAGCGAGTGCAGGTTGAGCAAGCTCCCGAGATTATTCCCGCACCACCTGCAGCGCCAGTTCAGCCCGAGGATGTGTCAGCTGCTTCAGAGGATGAGCAGCGGAGACTTGAGAGGTTCAAGAAATATGATCCTCCTGTATTCAGTGGGTTAGCATCAGAGGATGCTTTGGGATTTTTGGAGGAGTGCTACCGTATTCTCCGCACTATGGGCATATCAGGATCGAGCGGGGTTTCCTTCACTACTTTCCAGCTTCGAGGAGCCGCCTATCAGTGGTGGCGTGCTTACGAGTTAGACAGTCTGGGTGAGACAGCTTCCCTAACTTGGACTCAGTTTTCAGATATGTTCCTGGGAGAGTATGTCCCTCAGAGCCTCAGGGACACATGGCGTGCAGAGTTTGAGCATTTGCGCCAGGGTACTATGACCGTCTCAGAGTATGCTGTCCGTTTCACCAGCTTGGCTAGACATGCACCAGCCTTGGTTTCTACTGTTCGCGAGAGGGTTCGCCGGTTTATTGAGGGGATTATTCCCAGCATCAGGTCTAGCATGGATCGCGAGTTGGAGATTGATATTCATTATCGGCAGGTGGTGAGCATTGCTAGGAGGATTGAGGGTATGCATGCTAGAAACAGAGAGGAGAGGGAGGCCAAGAGGTCTCGAGAGTCGGGCCATTACTCTGGTGCCCGTACCCCATCAGCAGGTCGTTATGGTAGAGGTTATGCGGGTCGCCCTGTTCATTCAGCTCTTCCAGCAGCCGGCAGTGCTCCAGCTCCGCTTGTACCTCAGGGGCCTTACTACGCACCTCCAGTTTCTAGCGCGCCACCTGCGCGAGGTGTTTCCAGAGGTCAGTCCAGCAGACCTAGCCCTAGTCAGTCACAGCCGCCGCGTCCTCCCAGGGCTTGTTTCGAGTGTGGTGATACACGCCACATGGTTAGGGACTGCCCCAGACTTGGTAGGGGTGCATCTTCACAGACTGCTCAGCCACAGCGTGCTCCTCAGAGTTCTCAGCGTGCTCCAGTTGCTACCCCACCTACCCGTACCGAGGTTGTTGCCTCCGATTCTGTCATCACAGGTATTGTCATGGATTGTTATAGGGGTGTACTGCTTCTATTCGATCTAGGCTCCGCTTATTATGTTTCTTCTTATTTTGCTCCGCATTTGGGTGTACCTCGGAATTTCCTTGAGTTTCCCTTGTTTATGTTTCTACTCCTGTGGGGGATTCTCTTGTTGTGGATCGCGTTTATCGGTCATGTTTGGTTACTATTCGTGGTTTTGAGACCAGAGCGGACTTATTGTTACTCGGTATGGTGGATTTTGACATTATTTTGGGCATGGACTGGTTGTCGCCTCATTTTGCTATTCTTGATTGTCACGCCAAGACCGTGACGCTGGCTATGCCAGGTATTCCGCGTATTGAGTGGGGTGGTACTTTAGATCACACTCCCAGTAGAGTTATCTCTTTCCTTAAAGCTCAGCGTATGGTTGAGAAGGGGTGTGCCGCGTATTTAGCTTATGTGAGAGATGTCAGTGTTGACACCTCTTCTGTTGATTCAGTTCCAGTGGTACAGGATTATCCCGATGTGTTTCCAGCTGATCTTCCGGGCATGCCGCCCGATAGAGACATTGATTTTGGCATTGATCTGTTGTCGGGCACTCGGCCCATTTCCATTCCTCCGTATCGTATGGCTCCTCCTGAGTTGAAGGAGTTGAAGGATCAGTTACAGGAATTACT
>NW_017681814.1:0-10860 GCF_001879085.1 Nicotiana attenuata | reverse complement strand
TTAAGTTTAGTAGGTTGATTCAGTTTTAATTCAAGGTTTTTTTTAGTTTGGAAAATAAAAGAAAAGGAAAAATGAAAAGAAAAAGAAAAGAAGATGAAATTAAAATAAAAATGCCTTCATGGATTACCCATTTTTTTGGGCCAAAATCCGGATGGAGCCCGAAATCCCTCAACCCACTTCAAACCAGCAGACCAGGCCCACCCTGTCTAAACCCGGTCCATCCCCCATATACAAACGACGCCGTTTTAGTTTAATTAAATCCAGGTCGTTCTTTTCCATCATCCAACGGTCCAGGATCATCTAAGGATTTTTAATAAAAGTTCAATAAAACACTTTACAAATCAGAGACCAAGGGTCAGCTTCCTTGTACCCCCCTGCCCCTTTCAATCTCCGTCGCCGGCTCCGCCCCATTCCGCCGCCGAAAATCGCCCACGGCGGCGGCGGTTGTTCAAACTCGCCCAAATTCACACCATCCCCTCTCCTTCACCTCCCCATTCCATATCCACCATCGATTCTCTCCAAATCTCACTCAAACAACTCAAAAATGCAAAACCCTAGCGCCGCCACCGCCGTGCACGGCGGCACCACCCCCCAAACCGCTTCAAATTAACACCCTAGGGTCGCCTTCCCCCCCTCATCTTGATTCTGTCGTCCTTGTCCCTAGAAAGCCATTCAAACTCCTTGAATATTGAATCTGAAAAGTCTAAAACGTGCAAGGCTTCTGTTCCGTTTCTTGCTAAGAACAAAGGACTAATGTTATTTGGGGACGGAATCAGAAGGTAAAATTTGGATTCAAGCTTTTAGGATGGTGAGTTTCCTTTATCTTTTTGCTCATATTTGGTTTTCGTTTCTCTGTCTCCTTTCCCTCTCCATGAGTCTCCTTAGTTCGTTTAAATTTAGTTAATTTTCTGTTTGGGTTAATCACTTAGTATAATTAGGTCGTTTTAGCATTTGAATTAATTTCCTGTATACTTGTGTTAGTTGGTCAATAATTTAGCCTAGGTTTTCCTTTAAGATTAGTTTTGCGTTCGTATTTATTTTTGGGTTTTTCAGTTTTGCTTTGTTCTCTGGTTTGGTTTAAACTCTGATATTCTAATTAGTTGTTTTAAATCGATGTTTAGTTAGTCTCCAGCTCAGTAGTTGTTCAGTAATTAGATTATGCAGTAATTGTGCAAATTAGTTGAGTTAAGATTCTTTTGATGCATGATTTTGATTGGTAATTTTCTTTAATTTAGTGTTTTCAAAGTAATTAGGCTTAGGTGATTGGATATAGCTGAATAAATCACTCTTTAGTTAACCATAGTTGGTCTTGTAACTAAGGTGAAGGGGTTTGGTTGGGTTAGTAATTTTGAAAGCAATTAAGGGTAGTTTAGACATACAAAATGGGTTCGTTTGTTAAAGGTTAGTAATTTTAGAATCAAAATAAGGGTAAGATAGGCAATTCAAGGGTTGGGAATCTAGTAAGAACTTCCTAGAAGCTTCTAGATTTGGATTTTAAGGTAAATTTAAAATATAAGTGAGATAACTTGAGAAGCAAGTCAATAAAAAAAGGACCAATCTGCAAATAAAAGGGGGGACTAAAAAGAAAACTGAAAATCTGAGGGCTGCCCTCACTTTTGCCTATAAAAGGCAACAGATATTCCTTGTTGAAGAAGTTTTTGGGCAGCCATAAAACATCCCCCAAAAGCATTTGCTAATTTTCAGATCCGGAATTTAAAATCCAAGTTCCAAAAACCAAAAAATAAGAGAAAATCTAGTAGAAGAACCAAAACAGTTACTGCTCCATTGGGATTTGCAGTCTAATTTCAAGTTTTCCTAGTTCAAAATCTGGTGTTTGAGGTTTTAGAGACATAGGAATGGATTTCGAATGGTTTTAAGTCCAATTAAGCTAGGTTTGATTGAGTTTGAGATTTACTGAAGTTGCTGAGTGCATCCTGGGTGGTGTTCAAGGTCATTTGGTCTGTTTGGAACTAATTCGAGTTGATCTATCATTTTCGGCTGATTTCAAACAATTTTCTGGGCTGTGTTTCAACTTCCTGAGCTGTGTATTGTTGCTATTTGATCATCTCTCGGTCTATTGTTGCGTTGCTGTGGCTGACTTCTTCTTCTTCTACTTATATCTCGATCTTCAGGTACACTCCCTTGATTTGCTTCCATGTAACTCCAAGTTGAAGTTGAAATGAAAATTGCTACCAGATCTCTGCACTTTGGATGCAATCTGATATAGTTTAAGTTGTTTAAATTGTTACTCGTTGCTAGTTGATTAAGATGGTATTGATTTGAGCAATAGACTCAGTTGTAATAACGTGGACTGTTAATTGGGATTGCCCTAAGCTAATTTGAACTATATGTTGCAACTGATTGTCAGTCAGCTTAAGGATCTCGCGTTTGTTAAATGGTTAGAGTGATGAGTGTGGAATGAAAGTAGCTGTAGCTAACTTAGTTTGTATGTTTAGCATAGAGTTCTCGAACTGTAGTAATCTGAGCTGAAATCATCCTTCAGTTTTAGCTAGTTTAATTTTGTTCCTGTTAATTTGATTATTAAAGTCAGAAGGCAATTGAAATAGGAAGTCACTTCGAGTCCTTGAATTCTCATGTGTACTGACAGTTGAACCTGCATTAGACTCTGAATTATTTGATCATTGATTTAACATTCTCAATATATGTCTTCCTTCACCTTAATAGTATCCAATAGCTCATCAAAAGATAAGTAGAAATAATCTGAGTTTTAAGTTGAAATAAAAAAGGTTTAGTTGTTTCATCAATCTGAATAGGTGAATCACATTTTTCCTTTGCTGTAAATGGTGAAATACGAGTAACTTAAAAGTGTCCATGAATACTTGAAATCCAGTTTGAATGGGTGATCGAGGCTTAACAGCCTATCTCGGATGGACTGGGCTCCGACGCACTTCAGGGGGCCCAAATTTGGCTTTAATTAGACGTCGTGTAAACCTGGGCTCAGGCCTAAGACTGGTTTGTTTTCTTGAGTGCCTGGATACAGTTTAATAGCGTGATACCGTGGGCCTCAAATATAGTTGTTATTAGTTAGGATTGCTTTTCTTTATTTTAAAGACAAGAATAAATAGAAAAATCATAGTTTCTTTAGTACTGGTCTTTAAATAAAAACGAGATGAGCCTCGCTAAATAAACAAACAACTTGCGGGGCCCTCGATAAATGTTTATACAAAATGCTTAGACTTCGGGATGGGCTGTTCAGCAAATTTCACGGCCTTCCCCGAAGATAATAACGCGATAGTCTCTTTAGGCACGCATTTTAAATAATTTTACATTCCTAAATACGGGTGCACATTTATGTGACCCAAATCCAAATCTCAACGAAGTCAAAATATGTCGAAAACCACGGGTGCATTTATGTGACGAGGTTCGAGACGTGTTTTCACGACGTTGCAATCCCCTTAAAATAAACAATAATAATAAAAGCGGTTCAAAGTTAAAAGGAATATAGGTTAAAACATGTATTAAAATCAAATAAATAAGCCAAATATGACAGTTGAGCGACCGTGCTAGAACCACGGAATCCAGGAATGCCTAAGACCTTCTCCCGGATTAACAGAATTCCTTACTCGGATTTCTAGTTCGCGGACTGTTAACAGAGTCACAATTTCCTCGTTTCGGGATTCAACCGATGACTTGGGACACCATTAATCTCCCAAGTGGCGACTCTGAAATCTTAATAATAAATTCCGTTCCGATTGTCCTTTAAGTGTAAAAACTCTTTTACACCCCGCGGGTGTTGTAAGAAAAAGGAGGTGTGACAGCTCTGGCGACTCTGCTGGGGATCAAACCCAGAACTTCGGTTCAGGGTTTAAGAATTCGAGCTTAGAATAATTGTTATGTTTGGCTTTATCTGATTTTCCTACATGTTTCCATGCCTTATGTGCTACATGCTTTACCGCTTTGATATTATGTGAACTGTATATATAAACTGTGCCGAAACCCTTCTCTTCTCACCTCCGGGGATGTGCTCACTGGTGGAGACTCCCTATTCTGTTGGTGTCATACCTTGAAATAAGAAAGAGGCCGGACAAGTTACTAAGCCGGACGATCCCGCGGGTCCCCGGTACGTAGCCCCCTCCTCGACCCGAGTTGTCCGCTCGGGTACACAGTCTAGAACCTATAGCCAGGTTTTGAACTTAGAATAACTTGACCTCATGCCGGATCCCTAGTAGGAACGCTTATTTGCATCACGTGCATTTTGACTTAGGGGACTCAACGCAGGGGTTGGGTCCGTCTAGGACAGGTGTAACCGGAATAATAGACCATCCTGATGCATCTTACGTGTGCATTTATTTGTTTTGGACTCGCATGCTGACCGACTTTGAATATCTGGAAAAATAAATTGAAAAAGAAAAGAGAAAAGGAAAAGATAGCAGTGTAAAGAGTCAATTACCTATATTAGAAAAACCAATGTCCAAGTAGTGCCGAAATGCTGCCGGATTTTTGAGAAAATGAAAGAAAAGAAGAAAAGTAGTTTTTTTTAGTTTGTTTTGTTTGCCAATGGAAAAGAAAACCAAAAAGAGTTTTATTTTCAAATTAGTTTATTTATTTGCTACTGAAAAAAGAAAATATAAAAAGTGCCAACAAAAACATAAAAAAGAGTCTTGTTTTCAAAAATAGTTAGGTTTATTTGCCCGAACTACGCAGGTTTGATTCTCACTGAATGTGAGATACGTAGGAAACCCTCGGGTCCAACCTCCCCTTTTCAAAAATAGCCAAAAATGCCAAAATTTTCAATTTCGTCACGAATAAGTCGGGTGACGCCATTCTTGTCAAAAATAAGCCAAATGTTCCCAAAAGGGCGCCGGAAGGCTGTTTTTGCAAGAACAGCCACCCTGAGTCATCTTAAAACGGTTAGCAGGCACGGCCTTAAAATCTTCTCTTCGAAGTGCTGAAAGGCCGTAACTGCAAAACCGGCCATTTGTTTTAGATCGGAAATTTGAACAAAAATAGTGTCATTTTTCATTGTTAGGTCAAATAAGTGATTAAATCATCTTAATAAATGTGCAGGATGAGCACGAATCAAAATGAACCTTTTTCAATCATGCATAAAATCCCTTTGGAGTTGCGTCTGTGGTGGAACGACTTAGGAGGAGAAGGGCAAGATGAGGTCAAAAAATATTTGAAAGGGCTTACCGGTTTGTTGGAGATTGTGCCTCGGGGAGATATCATCAGAGCATTGGTCACCTGTTGGGACCCGGCACATAACGTCTTCCATTTCTCGGACTTTGAGTTAACTCCGACGCTAGAGGAAATAGCAGACTACATCGGAAAAGATGAGGTTCCTTTAAGGCATAAGTACTTGGTGGCCCCGAGACCTGTGGCTGTGCACAGATTTTTAGACTCGCTGAAAATAAGCAGGACAGTCCACAATGCAGATTTGACAAATGGCTTTTGTACGCCACAATTCATATATCATAGATATGGCCATATAGGAGGTTTCAACAACCCGGAAAACAAGATATGTAGCAAAGGGAACCGCCAAAAATGGGAGGAACATAGACGTTTTGCTTTTATGGTGGTCTTTTTGGGGCTCGTGGTATTTCCAAGGAAAGACGGAAACATTGACATAAAAATAGCCGGGGTCGTCAGCACTCTACTCACTCAAGCCAAAAGCACTATTGCACCCATGATATTAGCCAAAATCTTCCGCGCTCTTACAGCCTGCAAAGCCGGGGGAGACTTCTTCGAGGGGTGCAATTTATTGTTGAAAATGTGGATGACCGAACACTTGTGCCATCGTCCTCAGTTCCTGAGTTATGGGTCTACAAAGAAGACATGTACAGAGGTGTTTTACACAAGGATTAAGGGGATCAGTTTTCCCGAGGGATTCACGGGCTGGACTTCATACTTTCGGTCCCTCACTGCTAGTCAAATAGAGTGGACATTTGGATGGTTGCCTGTCAATGAAATCATATATATGCCAGCAACGGGGCCGCACTTCCTTTTGATGGGTCTTAAGAGCATCCAGCCCTATGCCCCGTATCGGGTTTTAAGGAAACTCGGGAGGTGCCAAATAGTGCCAAAAGATGGCGATCTTAGTGCTCAGGTGGTTGAAATTAGCCCTGACGGACAGTTCCCAGAAGCAAGAGTCCGCCAGATCTAGAATGAATGCCAATACTTAAAAGAGGATACTTGCGTACATGATCGGGCCAAAGGCGACGTGTCGCCAGGATACCTTGCTTGGTATAGGAGAGAATATGAGCATGAAAGGCCAGCTAAAAGACCGCACATCCAGGAGTTTGCCGAATCATCGCAAGAACAATGGGCTTGGTTAGCTAAAGAAAATGAATATAGGGCCCGCATAGGGGCATTGGAAAAACTGGTCCAAGACCTCCAGTTTGAAAATAGCGTGCAAGCCGCGGCTGACGAAGGTGAGAGAAAGAAATTGGCCAAAGAGAATGAAGCCTTACGAGCCCAAATCCAAAAGATGAAGCTAGCGGCCGAAAACCCCATCAGAAGTGCCAAAGATACAAAGCTTATAGAAAATCCAAGGCAAAAAGTGAATGACTACAGTTTTGACCTCAACAAGGCAGAAAGGGAGTTAGCTGGGGTTTGGAAACAATTGGCTAAAAACGCGGAAGAACGGGCCCTCATGGTTAAGCAGTTGAAAGAAGAATACGACGATAAGGTCACAGGATTAAAGAAAAAGGTCATTGCCACAGAGAACAGAATGATCAAACAGGCAAAAGAATTCAAAGTTGAAAGAGAGCATTGTTACATGGCATTGGCACAATTAGAAATGGACTTGCAACAACTCCGGGAACAAAACCAGGCAGTTGAGCAAACTTTGGAGGCTAGGACCCAACAATAGGGCGGTTGCTTCAAGAAAAAGGCAGAATCAGAGAAAGAATCTTAACTGTTGCTCATTCTATTACTAGGAAATGCCAAATGTGTGAGAACATGACCCATACCACCTTCTTTGCATCAGTGATGATATTTGTGAAGCAGATAATGAGTGACCTGGACAAACTTCAATGGGAACTTGCATATAGGCCCGCAGCGAGACCGAACGATGTCCCGCGGGCACCAGGAGCTTTAATGTATTCATGATTGTCTTTTGAGTCTACTAGAGTTTGTTATTTGAGTCTGTATTTCCGTTTCTGCTGGAGTCTGTATGTCCTTTTCCTTAAAAGTGAGTCAGTTGATTGAGTCTGTATTTTTGTTTGAACTAGAATAGGGATGGTGGAGTCTGTACTTCTTTTCTGCATTGGAGTCTGTTAGTTGTTTAATCTGTCAGTTTCGAGTCTTTGTAATAGATGTATTTGCTATCAATAAAATTGAATTTCCCAAAAATATTTTTCTTCTATTTTACATTTACTCTTCAAGAACTACGCTTGGTCTGATTCACGCGGGGTCGTGATACGTAGTCAATCTCCACAGGATTCGACCGTAACCAAATAATAAAATAGGAGAGAAAATGCAAAAAAGAGAACGGCAAGAAACAATGGAAAATAATAAAGAAAAAGGAAGTGGCACATAGAAATAAGGAAAAGCCAGGATGACGCATGCAACCAAGCAAATGCATAATAGAAATGGTTAACTGCTTAGGTGCATTCACTCCCTAATGTGCGGTTATCTATCTGTTAATGCCCTAACCGCTAACAAAATTGTCGTTGATGAGTTCAGGCAAGTGGTTAAGTTGACTGGCATTCTTGCAACCCATCCCTAAAACACCCGCTCTAAGGATAAGTCAAACATGGTCAACCAGGAATTGGAAGCAAGCATTGTCGACCCATCTAGGGAGGAGGAAGTAGTGGACGTTAATGCAATGAAGGAGGAGATGTATAAACTAAAGCAACAAATGGCCGATATGTACCAGGCCTGGTCGAAGGGACATCCACCACCAGCCTATCCCGCTAACCCCACCTACCTCCCACCACTAGCTCAGCCTCAAGATCCTCCCACAGTGAACTCATCTCCTGCTTTCCTTACTTACCAACAGTATTATGGAACCACCTCTCAAACACCACCACCTCCACTAGCCAAACAAATTCCATGCCCTCCACCACCAATTACCCCTGTGTTTGTGGCTCCCCCACCTGTCACACTACACAGGTCTTCTAGCGAACCTTTGTTCCAGACCCATGATAACCAGTATTATCCACCCGAAGCCACTTTCAAACCACCCGAGCCATGCCCTTACACTCCCCGCCTTGATCTCTCAGCAGAAGAAGAAAAACCTCCCAAAAACCCTGAGCAAGAAGAGATGATACGGAAGGTTAAGAGCTTAGAACAGTCATTCCGAAATATGCAGGGGCTCGGAGGACAAGTGAGTGTAGCCTACAAGGACCTGTGCTTGTTTCCTGATGTCCAGTTGCCAGCAGGATTCAAGTTACCCAAGTTTGACTTATATGATGGACATGGTGATCTGGTGGCCCACTTAAGGGGATTCTGTAGCATGATAAGAGGAGCTGGAGGAAGGGACGAGTTATTGATGGCTTACTTTAGTCAAAGTTTAAGTGGAGCAGCTTTGGAGTGGTACACACGACAGGATCATGCTCGATGGTACACTTGGGACGATCTGGCCCAAGCATTTGCATGTCATTTCCAGTATAATCTCGATATTGTCCCGGACCGTCTGTCACTAACTAAAATTGAGAAGAAGCCCGGAGAAAGCTTCAGAGAGTATGGTTTTCGGTGGAGAGAGCAGGCAACAAGAGTCGATCCTCCAATGAAAGAGAACGAGATGGTTGATTATTTCCTTCAGGCTTTGGAGCCAACCTATTATGGTCATCTGGTGTCAGTAGTGGGAAAAACTTTCAACGAGGTCGTGAAAATGGGAAGTATGGTGGAAGAGGGTCTCAAGTCTAACAAGATTATGAGCTATTCAGCAATCAAAGCAACTACTCAGGCTATTCAGAGCGGCACTGGAAGAGTATTGGGAAAGAAGAAGAAAGAAGAGGTTGCAGTAGTGGAATCGAGAGCTTGGTCCAGAGGTCCATCACAATATTATCACCAACCTCACCCTCACCCCCAAACCTACCCACATACCCCATATGGCCCACCGCAGCATTATTACCCACCTCCTGTCCCCACTTTCTCTGTCCACCATGCCCAGATATACCCCCAACCTCCTACCCATGCGCAATGGCGCACACCTACCCCACAAAAAACTTACTCAGCTCAAAATACCTACCCACCCCCAAGAACCAAAAGAAATCCCGCTGGAACCGGTTTTCGACCTAACCCTGCATTTAAGAATGATAGGTTGCAAAAGAAGAAGACTTTCACTCCCTTGGGTGAATCTTACACTAGCTTGTACCACAGATTGAGACAGTTGGGCATGCTGAATCCGATTGAACCCAAATTGCCAAATCCTCCCCCAAGGAATCTGGACCACTCTGTGAGTTGTTAATATTGCTCAGGTGCGCCAGGACATGACACAGAAAAATGTTGGCACTTGAAAACGGCCATCCAAGAGCTCATTGATACCCGCCGAATTGAAGTGCAAGCCCCGGAAACGCCTAACATCACCCAAAATCCATTACCAACCCATCACGAGACCCATATGATCGAGCTAGTCCAAAAGGGAGAGCATAAGAAGCCGTCACAAACCGTAATGATGATCAGGGCTAGTGAGGATAGATAAAATGAGAAACTAGCAAAGGAGAGAGCATTGATCAAGGTAGGAGAAGCAGTTAGCAAACCAGTGGTAGTGATGAGGAAAGAGCTTTTGAGCAGTGTTGCAGAAAAACAAGAACCAGTTAAAGTGGTAGTGTCCGGGGCAGCTGTTAAGCCCGCTGTGATTGTGAAAGGGGCTCGCACAGAGCCAGTTGTCATCAAGCCAGTGACTCAGCTACCCGTAATCAGTGAAAGGCCGTCCCATGGAATTACGGCCGAGTGACAGTGATGTATCAGGGAAAGGAAGTTAAGGAAGAAGTTTGTGAAACCCATGGACTGACTCGCTCAGGAAGATGCTTTGCTCCTGACGAGTTGAGAAAGGCTAAACCCACCAATGATAATCCAGTATCAGTGAAGAAAGCTGTAACTGAAGAAGAGGCAGAAGAATTCTTGAAGAAGATGAAGGCACAAGATTATTCCATTGTAGAACAGTTGAGAAAGACCCCGGCGCAAATCTCTTTGCTATCATTACTGATCCACTCAGATGAGCACCGCCAGACATTGATGAAAATTTTGAATGAGGCCTATGTTCCCGATAAGATTTTTGTGAACCACTTAGAGAAAATAGCAAACAAGATTTTTGAGGTCAACAGGGTTACGTTTTCTGATGATGAGCTGCCTTTGGAAGGCACTGAACATAATAGAGCACTCTACCTCACGGTGAAGTATGAAGACTCTATGGTCACCCGGGTGCTAGTTGATAACGGATCCAGTGCAAACATTTGCCCTCTCTCCACCCTGGAAAAGTTAAAGGTGGACAGTGAGAGAATCCACAAGAATAGTATTTGCGTGCGAGGATTTGATGGAGGAGGCAAGGACACAGTTGGGGATATAGTGTTGGAACTGATGATAGTTCCGGTTGAATTCACTATGGAGTTTCAGGTGCTCGACGTGGCCGTCTCTTACAATCTCTTGTTAGGCCGACCCTGGATCCATGCAGCAAAGGCAGTGCCATCTACCTTGCACCAGATGGTTAAATTCGAGTGGGACAGGCAAGAGATTGTGGTGCATGGGGAAGATAGTTCGTGCACTCTGGGTGATGCCATTGTGCCTTTCATAGAAGCTGAGGATGAGAAAGGCCCATGGGTTTATCAAGTCTTTGATACGGTATCGGTTGAGAAGATCCCGGAAGGGAAGTGTATTCCTGTGCCAAAGGTAGCTGCTGCATCCGTCATGGTTGCGTCGGAAATGCTGAAGAACGGATTTGTACTGGAAAAG